>NW_005054511.1:697248-700401 GCF_000277835.1 Geospiza fortis
GTGATGCCTTCATTGACTCATCATCATCACTTTGTGATCAGTGAGACATTGCTCATGGACTAAGCCCTGGAAAGTTTGGGTTTAGGTGACAGACTGACTATACTTTTTTTTCTTTTGATAAGAGAAACAAAAAGGCATCACTTAAAATATTTATACACAAAATATTTTGCTTTGTGCCTTTTTTTAAGTCTAATTTAAATGCTACCTTAATTAAATTACTGAAAGTTAGAGCCAAATCCTATGCTGGCCTTTGTTTGTACAATTAGTTGGTTGAGGCCTAAATTTCCATGAATTCAGAGAGAATCTCTGACTTCAGTCTGGTAGGGGGTAGTCTATATTAACCCATAGCATGAGACTTATCTGTTATGTGATGTTAAAGATCAGCTTATGGTTTTAAATTTCTCAGCTCTTTTTGGAGAAGAAAATCTCAGACTAGAATTACTACTTTATGGTCAGATTATTTTGCAACATCTTCAGCAAACAAAGTAAGTATCTTGCTATTTAATGTCAGATACAGATATTCTCTATGAAATCAGAACATATAGTATATTTTTGTTTAGCTCTAATGGCTAATACAATCAACAAATAAAAAATATAAAACTATTAAATGTTGATAGATTGTTGATTTCTAGATTTATTTTAAACATATACAACCAGCACAATAAGCCTCATAAATAGCTTTATGCCTCATTCAGACTCTGACATCTGTTTATAGCCAATAAATAAAACCATAATAAAGATTTACAACTGAATAGACAGCATTTCATTGATTAATTAATGATTTCATTGATGTTTATTGATGACTCACTGCAACATTCTTGGTTCAGACATATAGTTAATTATACTTTTTAGGTAAAGGTAACCTGACATTACAGATATTAAGAATCAAATACAGGCGATCAAATTTTCTGTAAATTCAGACTTTAATAAGAATGGTATTTTAGGGGATGTGGAACGTAGGAAGTGAACCTGTTTAGTACCAGTCCAGATCACTAATACTTCTGAAGTCTCATCTATATTTTATTTAATTTCTGTCCTGTTAATTTTATATTAAAAGCTTTTTTTTTTGTATTTCATTATGCAGACTTTCTTAGGACAATTATACCCTTTTCATTCTTCGTTTTTTCTCGTGGGCATTTAATTTTTTCTTTAACTTATTTCAAAAATTTTCACTTAGTAATGACAGATTACAAGTTAACCATTATTCCAGGGTCTAGGGAGCAATGACACATTGTTGACACTGGGCTTGTTCTCACAGAAATAAGCAGGAATAAGTCAATAATTAGCTAGGTAGGCTCTCACTAATGTGATAGATGAGACACCATGGATCTGGCAGATATCTTCTAAAAGATATATTATACTCTTTTTTTCCCCCACCAGGCTGGAATTATAATATCAATAAACTTGCAATCAGGTGAAAGCAAACTCATTTGAAGTCTTTTTGACACTTAGGAGTTAACAAGGTTTGACCATATAATTTAGCAAGGTTTGCAAACTTCTACCTAGTTGATATGAAATGGGCCGATGTAGAAAGTCTGAGAAAAAAACCCCATGCTTCATAGCTTATATTCTCACCTCAAGCCTAGAAAAACTTATCAAGTCAGGTATAAATTCTCCTTTGTGTTCCAGCTGTGACTAAAAAACCAGATTAGAAATAAGGAATTTATCCCATGTGATGCAGAAATAAGAGTGAAACTCATGAAAACTGAAACCAACTGTTCTTCTATTTCTGTTCACTAAGCATAGAGTGACAGATGACATTGATTGTAGAGGCCCCATCTATCAGACTTAACGACCTCTTATTAAAACTGCTTAAGCATTCAACAATAAGACATATAATCATATTACAGCACTTTTCTCAGGAAAAAAATTCCCCTGTAAGTAAGAGGGAATAAAAACCATGAAATTAGAACTCAAGGAAAAATATCGATTTTAAAACACTGTAAGTGAAGGCAAAAGATGTATTGGTAACTGTGATAACACCTCTACAAGGTTATTCTATCTGTTCTAGCTGTAGGTGTTGTGTGAAACACTTTGTATTTTTTCCAAAGAACAAAAGTGCCATTCTATTTGGAGCACAAAACTGGCTACAGAAATCGGTGGCTGTGGGGAAAGGGCAGCTGATTTAGCCTGTGACTGTGTCACAACCAAACCCGCTACAGCATAGAGTCACCTGACCAGCAAAAGATTATTGACATGTTGATATTGAAAAATACCTTGATTATACTGAGTAACAGATGATTTCACCATCTGTACTAGTTTCAGGGGTATCACAGGCATCAGCAGGAGCATGAAATTTGTACTCATAAATCCCTCTGCTGTGCTTTCTTTTCTTTCCCTGTTCAGATTCATGCCCTCATTTCTTGCTCCTACTTCTAACACTAGTTTCTTTGAGATCTTAATAATTAGCCACTTTCTATGATCTTAATCTTATTTCATTTAGAATTTTTATTTATGGATGATACTATCTGTTTTCCTTCTTGTTTTTATTTTTGTTTTGTTTATTTGTTTGATGTTTATTTTGTTTGTTTCTGGTTTTTTTATCTTTTTTGTTTTATGTGGGGTTTTTTTTGGTTTTCTTTTTTTTTGGCTTCCAAAGGAAACTAAAGAATAGAATAATAAACATTCAAAATATGATGACACTAAGAAAAGTGTGTTCTGTGTTTTAAGCCTATTTAGTTAGCTGCAGTCCCGGGGGAATGAACTTTTTCCCTTGTTTTCTCTTCTCTAGTTTCTTTTTGATTATTGTATTTAATTTAATTTCATGAATTTCCATTTTCTTCTGTCATTCTTACTCTTTCTGATGTTTTCTTTTACATTTATTCAGCTTTTAGGAGCAACAGCTTGAATATGTCAGAAAAGCATTCAGCGCTTCACTCTAATGTTCTTGAAATACCTCTTTCTTCAGAATTATCTGTTTTGTAGAAGTTTCACTTTTATCCATGGATTGCATCCTAGACAATTCTTTCCCTTATATCCTTGTTTTTCTTTTGTGATTTATCTCTAAAACATTAATTAAACAATACTTCTTTCATTAGGCCTCCTTTTCAGAGGAGAATAGAATAATGAAGAACTTCAGAATAATGAAGAACTTCATCAAAGAAAAGACCAGATGATACAGAAGGTCTCTATTAGATTTTTAAAATTAATGGC
>NW_005054511.1:700464-711387 GCF_000277835.1 Geospiza fortis
CAGCTCCCACTAACTTTGGAGGAATGTGTGCATCCCAAGCAGCTCTGAAAAATTACCCCAGTGCCCTTCCACTGCACTTCTCCAGCCTGCCAAACACAACAGGAACCCAGTGGAATTAAAGGGATTTATCTTGAAACAGGTGCACATGCGGATTCAGGGGGGAGGAAAAAGGGAATGTCTGTTAGCAAAACATGCTTGCCCACTCGATATTTCATCTAAAGTTATATAACTGCTCATTTCATATGACCAGCTTGCTGGTTATGGCTTCTTTGGAAAAATTACAGTAGAAGATGCTAAATAGAGACAGAATGAAAAAAGTGAAAGGAGGGAGTTAAAACTACATTACACTGGTTAACCCAAACAACCCATATAATTTGGTACAGGAAAAATAGAGTAGTATAAAGACATTTTATTTTCAATAGACAGTTTACGAGGGATTTGGTCAGTGCTTCTGAGTCTCTGTAAGAAGTGATCCTGAATATGATATATACTAGTCCTTAAGGTGGAAAAAATTGCCAAAGAAAGCTTATTTTATCAGGAAAAGTCAGAAGTTGTTGCCTTGGCATTCAGTAATAGAACTGCAGACTCTGCACCGAGTGTCAAACAGCAAGAAAAGGAAAGAAAGGTCCACACAGCTCTCAGACAGTCCCCCCTGCCAAAATAGGTAGGCAAGGGGGAAGGTGGGGTGTCTTGAAAGAGAAGTGGCTAAAGCATCTGTTATATTTTAATAGTTATCAAACTGACATGCAAAGAGTAAAGAATTCAGAATTCCTTCATTGGAACTATCTGATTAAAATCTATTTTCTTACTAGTACAACTGTATAGAAAATACTCTTTTCCTCTGTGGTGTTTGTGAGACTTGCTGTCTTGAGAAGCCAAGAGACAAAGGCATCAGTGAAAGGTGTATTGCACATCTTCAGCTAATACAGCCATGAGATCTACGTATTTCCTTATAAAGATGTCAGAAGTGTGCTGGTTTCAGAAACCCTAAGCTGGGTATGACGGAGCAATTAAAGAAAGGGCAACTGGTATGATGACTTGCCAGACCTTGCTTGAACTTGTCTTGGCCTGTTTTGAGTGTCTTTCTTCCTTGTTAAGCCATAACATCTTTCCAAAGAGCAGATGTCTACTCCCTGTTTTGCCTAACTTGTGCTTATCTTCCAACATCATTATATGATGTAACACTAATTTTTATGCCTGTATTTTTAACAATTTTAATGGCATTGATTTCTATTAAGTAAAGATTTTGAAATAGGAGAATGTTGACTCTTTGATGAGTTTGGTGAATGCTAATATAATTTGTATAACTGGATTATTAATTCTAACTTTTTTGCATTTTATTTAGATTTTAGAAGGACTAGCAATAAATTCTTTCCTTAATATGTATGGCTTCCCATAAGAAGAGTTAGAAATCAACACATAAAAATTTGGTAACTTCAGTTACCAATAGTGGTAATTTAAATCTACTATATTACACCAGATCTGAGGAAACTGATCTCTATTTTCAACCAAAGAAACTGTGAGTCAACTTAATTTGCAGTGAATATGAATTGTGCTCATGCTCCAAAGTACAATTTGCTTTTGTAGATAATGAGCAATGCTTGAAGGACAAACAAACAATTCTGCAGCTCAGCTGATGTCTGATAACTTGATGAACCAGACTAGCTAGAGGACTAGGTATCAAAGTAATCAAATCCTAAACCAAAGCATCACAAAAGAAAGGTAAGAAAAGGTATCCAGCGTACTCAAATCTGTTCTATTAAGCATTTACACTTAATCCAATGGAATGTTGGTATGAGTTCTAATGTAATTTAATTTTTATACAATAAAACTCCAATTTACGAACTATTCAAGAGTCTCAACAGAAAGTTTTGATTAAAATAATGTAATTATCAGCATGGAAAGCTACATTAGCATAAGCAAATCTCAGAGCAGCTCTGTCGTACTTCAGATGAGGAGTACTGAGCTGAAAAACTTTAATTCCAAATTAACTTACACAGAAATTGACACTTAGATAATAAAGTGCATTAATTATGAGTGATAAAGTTATTTTTGTGCACTTGTGTTTATAAATTCAGTCTTAATCACTCCTACCAATATACAACAGAACTATAGAATTGGCTTTCCTCAATGGCAGCAAGAATTGCAAAAAATAAAAACTTTCCCTCTAGAATAAGTATGTATTTAGAATGAATTTTTTTATAGCAAGCTTGCCCAGCTGTCCTGTGCAGGTCTGGGAGTTAGAATTTGATGATCCCTGTGTGTCCCTTCCAGCTCAGGATACTCTATGGTTCTAAAATGTCTAAGCCTGACAGTCCTGACCAGGGATAGGTCAAATCACACAACCCACATGCTAAACCTCAGACAAAAAAGTCATTAAAAGTCGAGCACTGAGAAATGCCCACAATCACAACAGTGATTAAACAGTGCTCCCCACTTCCACAGAAGTCAGTTTCTAAGCGGAAGTGCAAGAATCAAGCAGCTAAATTGCTCATTTTTCTGTGAGCCTCTGGGACAGAGAATGTTAGTTTATTTAATGCATAAATACTCCAGAGTAATTTCCCCCATATTTATTTTCCACTAGTGCATCAATCATACTCATTTGACAGGGCTCTGGAAAGCATAAGCTTTTGGACTGACCATAAAAAATGAAGCATGCCAACCTTTTGAGAAGGTGAAGGGAAAAAAAGAAATCCCTACACAACTAAATGCAAGCACCCTGCTACACATATTTCCATGTGCATATTTCCCTAAAGATGCAAAACTTAGTAATTCCCTGTTATTCCCCTTCCCTTCAGCCCTTTCAGCTCCCAGAAAGCTGGAGATGGAGTAAAACAGAGTCTTAGACTCAAGACCAATGTTTAAATGTCCAGAAATATATAGAAAAAATAAATTACATAGGAAGAAAAAATAAAAAATAAATTATTTCTGTAGCCAAAATCAATCAGGATAACCTAGCCCAAAACAAAACCAGAAACTTTTCCCCTACAAGAGGTAGTAAGAAAGGAGGGGATAAAATAAAGTGACAAAAAAAGTCTGGATGTTTTTCTATGGTTCTGAATTTTTCTGCTATTAAAAAGAAAGTTTAAAAATCCTATTTTCAATCAGGTCTTTGTGTTCAGGTTTCACAGTCAAATCTTCCAGTGATGTCTTCTAAAGTTAGATGAAGGCTGTGGGTGTGCCTTTCCTTGCTTAAAGAACATGCCAAAAAAACAGGAAATATGCCAAGAAAAGGAGGATTGGGAAAAAAGGTGTGCTGGAAGGTAAAAAAAAAAAAAAAAAAGAAAAAATTGCCTACTGGATCTTTGAATGTCCTAAATAACATACAACACTAAGTATGTACATGACTTGTACATCTGTAGAAATAAAGAGGTTCTTTTACTCCTCTTGTCTGATACTGTATCTATAAATCTGATCATCTAGAACAGATATTGGTATGAAAAAGTGTGCAAATATAAGGATGTAAGTGACTAAAGCCTCCCTACTTAAGAACTTCAGATGGGGCTAGTAAATCTGGAATAGTGAGAGAAGGATGTGTAGCTGCTTTCTTGAATAAACCACATTAATTTGAAGAAAAAAAAACCGCCTTATTTCTAATAATCCTCTTCATTTGGGGTTGGATTTTTAAAAATGTCTGTTTGGATTTTCATGGAATAGAGAAAATTAAGTGTCTTCTGTTCCCTTGAAGTACCACAGAGAGCCAGTAAAGGTCTGGTTGATTGAGTAGCTAATTTCTAACTATTAAGTAATTTTGTTACTCCTGGAAACATCTAAATCACTGCTGGATGGCTGGTATCCACTCTGCCCAAAAATATCAATATCCATACATTAATAAACCTCAAAATTTGTCTCCTCAGGTGATATCTCCAAGTAACATAACAGCTGATAGAACCAGACTGTAAAAGAATGGGAGTTATCATTTTATGATTTATCATTTCTATAAAAATCTGTCTATATTAAAGCCGCTGTGTGTAAAATTTTTCAGCTAACCACTTCCTATTTTTAACACTGTTAGAAAGAGGCCCATCCAGAAGGTGATTCATCAGTTTATTTTAGACACTGAACCAGGGCTGTGGTGGCCTTGGAGATGAACCTGAAATGAACCACTCCCTGAGGTGCCCATGCACATTAATACACAGCATCCCAGCTTCTGAAGCCAAGTGACTGCATGAAAAAAAGTCTCTGTTCAGGTTTTCATTAAACTTCCTAGCCACTGATAATTCAAAGAAAAGCTAAAGAACAAAACCAGTAATGGCTTAGGAATAATTTAAGGTATATTAATTTAATTTTTTAATATATTTTGGGCAAACTTGCTATATTTTCAGTTGATTTCATCATCAGAGTAACTACAAAGAAGTTGATTGCTGTACTATGCTAGCCTTGTTGAGGCTTCCCTGCATCTGATATTGTGAGCTTTCCTTCAAATTAGGAATAATATTTCTCAGGAAATATTATTTTATTTTTTTCAAGTTAACAGCTATCTATTTATTTTAGTATTATGAATTTTGCATACACCAGGGAAAGAATCTTATTGCTTGCCATTAAAGTTCCGTTACTTAGTGGTAGAGAATAGAATACTTGTCTTATTTTTGAAAGGTCAGCCGTATTAATAGATGTTAATAAAAATCTTCAGAGAGGATCATGAGAAATTATAGTGTTTCTAATATTTTATATCAAGTCCAAAATCATACTGTTTTTTTAGGAAGGGAAAAAGTAATTTATGACTGTTATAAATAAAGGCAGCTAAGTTAGCTAGCATTACAAATGTTAAAAAATATTTGCAAGAGTTGTTGATGAACAGCAGCAAGTCAGGAATTTTGAAATGCCATCTTTCAGTCTATTTTAAAGTATTTCTAAATTTGAGTAGTTATCTTCTTTGATAAAGATTAACATGTGTTTATGTGTATGTTATCTTTATTGTATCTTGAAGACTGATCATTCATGGAGAATGCCCTTGATAGAAAAAAGTTTATAACTATGTGAACACTTTGACTGGAGAACAGCATTTGGTAAAAGTGAAATCAGTAACTAAGACAATCAGCTTATGTATAAAAGAATATCAATTATGAGAAAGGTAAGATTTTCAAGTAAAATCCCTATAAATGTTGGCTGTTATTTTTCATTAAACTTAGACTTGGCCGATCCTAAGGAAATTAGTTCTGAAAACATTTTTTAAAACTTTTACCTTTTATTTCTATCCGTGCATTAGGTCTAACACATACAACTTTCAAACAGCTCCAAAAGACCAAATGTTTGTAATGTTTGCCACATATTTAGGAAGTTTTCTCTGCTGAGATTTGGATGTCTTTAATTTGAAAATTTAATGCTGTTTTTTTTCCAAGGAAGTTGATAAAACTTGTAATAGGTAATACACATATTCTCTTCCTATGGTGGCGCTGAAGAGTTTTGAAATCTCCTGGAAAATATTGTTCTTACTTCCAACCTTCTTCTCTGATAAGGACTGAGGAATCCTTTGGACCTAGGGTATAACCCTGTATTTTTTCCACACTAACTAAATTAAAATCTATACTCTGGAGAGAAACTTATTGCCAGAAAAATGGACAAATTTAGTGTTGGCAAGGCCTAGGTTTTATTTTTTTCATTTTAATATCTTGTAGATTCCTACAGGCTGTGGATCTGCACCACATCAATTATGCAATTAGCCAAGGCCCTGAGCTGTAAACCAAAAGCACATGTGGCATGCCCAGGTCCTCAGCAATGGCAGAGGTCACCAGCAGTGAGCAAGGGATGTCCCCTGGCAGAGGAGCCACGAGACTGCACTGCAGGGAGCAGCCTTTGAAGCAAGGGTTGATGGAGAGGTTAGCCTGGTGATGCACTAAGTGGCTGAAGATGATATTGCAGCAAAAACAGTCACAGGTGCAATTATTGGGTGTAACCCCCACAAAGAGAACCTTTAATAAGAAAGCAGAGAATGTCTTGTGGTTATGTGTGCAATTGGAACACTTTTAATTAGCCACAGCAAAATGCCTCCTCTCAGCTAAAAGCTGTATGCAGTAGACTCATAGCAAACAGATTTGTTGCTTAGTGAATTAAAACCAGATTAGGAAATGCTACCATTGCTCATTCTTTGGGTTCTGGTAAGACATAATAAGGGTTAATTTGATCTGCTTGGTCATCAAGGGCTACTGGAACATGTGTACATCTGTGTGTGATGAGAGAGAGGGAGGCAAAACAAATAACCAGGACAAATTTCATGCAGAGCCCCTGATTTAGCAGTGTGTGTCTTGCCTGAACATGCAGGAGTCTAGGAGGCTTTGCATTTGAGACTGGAAAACTGAGTTTGGATTTCAAAAGATTTCCAGGTGCTTACAGATGTCCAGAAGTGTTTCTAGAATTCCTTAAGAAGGATGAGATTACTCTGACTTTGGGAATGTGGCCCTCTGAGTTAATCTGCAAGTTTTGGTGCTTAAATACTTTAGGAATCTCATGCAGTTTTATGAGCTGAGGTGCAGGTGGCTGCCTTTCAGAGATCAGCTTAGCTTGTCCCACTTCTCTGTCCTGTTCTGTCCATACACTTCAGCTTCCAGCTTTCTCAGAGCTGGCATTCCTCATTCAGTGCTTTTTTTCAATTCAACAGGGGCCCATCTCTCTTTCCTGTTTTAAAATCACCTTCTTCATTCTGCAATGCCTTAAAATACAGGATGGTGACTTCACAAAGATCTAGTTAAGACTAGAAGTTGAAGGAAGAGAAGTATCATTCTTATAAGAACATCCATACTTCTTCCAGACTGACTTCTTTACTAAAGTTATTCAAATTTCCTAAACAGTAAGGTAATTATTTTCAAATGTTTGTCTGCAGAATTTCAGGTTCCATGGAATTTTTCTGCAAAGGAGCATATAAAGAATAACAATTTTTGATGATTATTAAACCATAGTTTTCAGTAACATTGGAAACAACTCTCACTAGGGTTAAATTTACTAGAAAATATTTATGGTGCCTACAGATTAGTAGAAAAGCATGAAAATCATCACAATAAGGTGGTATGTGTTTTTCAGAAGTGATTATGATCAGTGAGTCTGGTGTGTCCCATTTTAATTTATTCTTAAACTATAAGCCTACTGGCTCAAAGTCAAGGCCTTGTGTAAAAATGTTCCACAACAAGTGAACAGAAAATGTGTTTCCCAAAAGCAATGGTTTGCTGTTTGTGCACCACATGGCTGAAGTGTGAGTTTGCACAGCAACACGTGCACTGCATGTCAC
The DNA here is from genome assembly GCF_000277835.1 of Geospiza fortis. Lineage (NCBI taxonomy): Eukaryota > Metazoa > Chordata > Aves > Passeriformes > Thraupidae > Geospiza > Geospiza fortis. The sequence goes on from NW_005054511.1 coordinate 707,687, forward strand.
ACACAGTCAAAATGGACTCTGCACCATTCAGCAGAGCCCTCTTTGCTTTGTTAAATCTTAGTTATAAATACACTTAACATTATGTCCTCATGAGCTGTTTGCAGAGCATTTCAAATAGGATCTTGGCTGGTTTTGCTGACTTTTAAAGTAAAATATGATAAGAAAAGGAGAGAAGATTTGATATCCTTACTACAGCACAGCTGTGGATGACAGACTCATTAAAGGCTGCAAAAATGTCATCTATACCTCTCCTGGAGGAGATAGAGGAGAGGATAGACTCCAGGAGGGAGTTAGAAAATCACAATGACAAGATAGACTCTGAAGCTTATAGACATGTCAGAGTTCTGTAGCAGTTTAGCAGCAAAATCCTTCATTAGATCGCTGCTAGATTAACTGCAGACGCTTCTAGCTAGCTGCGTCCTTCAAGAAAAGCTCCTAGAGGAGACAGACTTTGTAATGTAACTGTTGCAATGTGTTCTGCAATGTAACTGTTGAGTATTGCTGCAAAGTGTATAGAGCAACTGTGACCCACTGAGACAGAGTGAGAGAAGCAGCGTTAGTGTAGCTGAGAGTGGCAAGTAAAAGCTACAAAGTCCAGACATGATCAATCAAGACACCTAGAAGTAAGTGAGCCACCAACTAGTAATAATGAGACATTTGAAGTCTTTGTTCTGTGTTGTGACTGCCTCGACAAGAAGACATAGATGCTGTTGTAATGTAACTGTTATAATGTATTATTGTAATGTAGAAGTATTGCTGTATAATGTATTACTGTATATGCATAAGTATTGTTGTAAATGTGTATAATACAACATATACCAACACTTGTAAAATGGTCAGAGTATGCACAGGACCTACTATGGACCTATTAATTACCCACTTAGATGCCAAGTGGCAGAAAGTGACAGGATCAATGGAAGTCTGACCAATATTGCATCTTACAACTTTTCTGATTACCACTGCAGGAAGCTGAAGACAGAGGATTTGAGAATGAAAGAGACATAAAGGTCTCTCTGTGTAGGACCTCTCCGCTGGCACAGAATGGTTTCTACCACAAACTTGCTGAGATTCCTACTTGTTAAGAGTCATATCTGCTTGTAAACAGGACATTCTCAGAAGTGAAATCACAGATGCCCTAGAGTGCCCTGGGTTATTCATAGGATATTCTCACACCATGTGAGTTTTTTGAGATTTTGTTCTTCTAAAATACTTTGGTGGCTCTAACCACTGTAGTAGAAATCTTTTCACCGCACATTATTCCACAAAAATGTATTCAAGTTTGAGATTCAGCATTTCAGGGTTGTGTTTCAGATAACCCTCTTTCAAATATCAAGCTTTTGCAACTCTATTAAGTTTATTTTTAGCTATATTTTCCATGTAATCTTATGTTTCTTTGGATGATACTGAGAACACAAAAGCAGTAGTTGATGGAAAGGACAATATATGTTGTTTTTTAAAACTTTTTCCACCCAATTTTTCAGACATGAGATAAAAATCTCATCTGCAACATTAATGCTGGAAAGACTATTTCTTTTCTTAAAAAATGAAGATGCTTATTTCATCAGATGTCAGCCAGCCTTTTTTTCCAGTTGTGCACAGTCCCCTTTCTGAAGGTTTAGTCTTATTTGGAATTTCTTTTAAACCAATCAGGACGTTGGAAACATTTTACTGATCAAAACCTTCTTATGAGTGTTTAAAAACAAAGCAAACAATCGCCTAATTTTCTAGTAGCCTTAGCAGCCGTGGAGAAAACTTGAATGCCTCCCTCAGTAGCTCTTTGCTGTGCTTGGGGGCAGGCAGTAAATCCTGTGGGCAAACTGGGAATGCAGGGAAGCAGGAAAGGAAGGAGTGAGGCAAGCAGGGATGCTCCATCACCGCGGCGTTGGTGGTATAGTGGTGAGCATAGCTGCCTTCCAAGCAGTTGACCCGGGTTCGATTCCCGGCCAACGCAGCTTCATTTTGACGCTGTTCCCAACTGGGTGAGGAGGGTTCGCCATCCCTTAATTCCATTCATCCGCGGGGATGCGAGCGCCGGGAAGAGACGGAGCTTGGGGAGGTTTAGCACGGCCGGGTGGGCAGGGCAGGACCTGGAGTCCGGGTGGGAATTCCACGTGGCAAAAATGGCCAGCGAAGATGTCTCTGCCAGAATGAGGGAAGGGGTGACTGTGGCTTTATTGAGCACAGGAACTGCCCATAGGTAAAGGGAGCTTTCTTTGTGCCGCTGGGAGTGCCACTCGCTTCTGGAGCGTGGGAATTCCGGAGAAGGCTACAAGGATGGTTGGAGATCGTGGCATTTCTGCTCTGAAGAAAGTAGAGAAGGCAAAGAAGGGGGATCTTATTAATAGGAGAAAATATCTGGAGCCAGGCTGTGCACAGTGGTGCCCAGTGGCAGGACAAAAGGGGATGGGCACAAACAGACACGTGGAAGGTGCCCTCTGAACATCAGGAAACATTTTTTCATCTTGGGGGTGGCTGAGTGCTAGTACAGGTTGCCCAGAGAGAAGGTTGTGGAGTCTCCTTCCCTGAAGATTTTAAAAAGCTGTCTGGACATGGTCCTGGACAACTGAGTGTTCCTGCTTCAGCATCAAGGTGGAGGAGATGGCATCCAGAGGTCCCTTACAACGTCAGCCCTTCTGTCACTCTGTGCATCAAGCCAAGCAGTCCAGCCAAGGCGAGAACTGAGGGCAGAGGAGCACACAAGGTGTTTGTGATTTCTCTAGGAGTAGGAATAGCACCAGGGCAAGGCAGCCAAGGGAAGGTGTGTTACTCCAGCAGTGCATACAAGCTGTGATTCACCACAGAGACAGCAGCTGGTGCCTTCAGATGATACAGCAGAGTCGAGAGTCAAGCACCTCCCAGGAAGACTCATTGTCTGTGCCCAGTCAGGTCCCTGAGAGGGCCAACCAGTTCTGGTGATGCAATTAATCACTGTCAATCCCATGGCCCAGATTCTTGTTATACTTGAAACCTGACTCTTGACAATTTTTCAGAGAAAATGTTCCATCCCAAAGCAATTTTGAAATAATTTCTATTATGTTTCCAAAAGCTGTTTATATGACAATTGCAGGCAGGACCTTCTCACATGGTAGGCTGCAGTAAATGGAAGAAAATGCAATTATAATTAATAATGTGAATAATGTTCACCTCTTTTGTTTCAACATCCTTTTTTTTTTTTTTTCCTCACATAGGAGAAAACACACTCATAGGTTTATAGAAATCAAAAGAAGGAAAGGGCTAAAGGTGCTGAGCTAGCCCAATGAGAAATTCCAACCATTTGCACTTCACAGCTAACTAAGAATGTGTAATGACTAGAGTTCCTAGGATGAGTGGAGAATAGGAGATACAGGCTGTAAAAATGTAGTTAAAATAGACCAGATAGATTTACAAAAGGTTAATATTTGGAAGAGGACAAAATCCTCTGTCTTTCTAGAAGAGAAGAGGTTCTGGAAGCAGTGGGTGGGTGGGAGACAAGGGACTGAAATTTAAACCAGAGGGGTTTTACCTGTCCAGATTCTCATTGTAACTCTTTGGTTATTGAACTACTAAAATTAAGCTAATGGGTCAAAATGATTAATTGCCCTACCTGAATCGTATTAGACTTCTACAGGGGGAAAATAATTACTTGTTTATATAAGCCTGGATCCAACTAAAGGGAAAACCCTCACATGAAAGCCTAGAAAATGCTCTGAAAGAGCTGCTGA
>NW_005054511.1:711397-754540 GCF_000277835.1 Geospiza fortis
GCTCCACTTCAGGGCAAAGCCAGTGGCTGGATGGAGCAAGCAAGCCATCACACTCTGTAGTACATGGGTTACTCAAGGTCCACCAACAGGCACTCCTATCAGCTTCAGGCTTTAGACTGAGCTCTCAGGTGACAGGTAAAAAAGGAGACAACAACAATACGAAACTGCAGGAGGGATTTGGACTCAGTGTCCTACATGCCCACAAACTACAAGTCAATACTCTATATGTACTTGCTCTTGTAGCAGTTCTCATAGATGTCACTGTGCTTGCCAGGTGTGTTTCTTACAGTTTCTCATATCTGTGGTTTTCTGTAGCAAGTGGAAATATAAATCTTGGTATTTTCTCATTACTTAAAAGCAGTAACTTTGCTGAAAACCTGTAAGCTATGAGATGCTTCTGGATTTTTTAATTTTTACTGCACAGGAACGCAGGCAGTGATACATTTTGTTTAACTCTATTTTGACACTTTAGTGGGAATTGTGCAAAATCTTGAAATGCCCTTGTAGTGGGCAGAGTGGTAACATTCTATGCTAGCAATACTCAATTATAGGGTCTCACAGCTGACTTGGCAATGAGCTGTGATGCAGATTCGCAATCAGCTCCCAGGAAAGGTACAACGCCATTTTAGAAGCAGGATGAAAACAACATTCAGACACAACTTCATTCATAGAATTGTATCTTAGAACCAGAGTATCACAGAATGGCCTGGGTTGGAAGGGACCTTAAAGACCTTCTGGTTCCAGCTCCCTGTCGTGGACAGAACCCCCTTTCATCAGACTGTTCCAAGTCCCATCCAACTTGGTTGTGAACACTTCCAGGGATGCAGCAGCCATAATTTCTCTGGAAAACCTGTGCCTCACCACCCTCACACTAAAGAATTTTTTTCCAATCTCTAATCTACACCCACTCTCAGTTTGAAACCACTCCCCCTTGTCATGTCACTGTATGCCCTTGTAAATATCCCTCCCTGTCTTTCATGTAGTTATTTGTCTTTGATTCCTTCCTCCTCTAGAGGGAAAGAATTTACCTATTGCTCTTATGGATGGCTTAAAAACAGAAGGGAGAACTTACTCATTGCAGGAGCACATTATCTAAATATCAATCATAAATTTTCTACAACATTGCAGCACTCTTCTCAAAAAAAAAAAAGAAACAAAAGTCCTCAAGCTTTCCATCCACAATAATCTGAGCTTTGATATTTTAAATATCAAGCATTAAACTTAAACATTAAACTATCAAACATTAAAACTTTTTTAAAAGAACAGCACAATTGTTTAAACAGTTAATATGCTGGCTGATATAATTCTACTGCTTTCTTCAGCTTCCTACTCTAATTCTGTATTCACATTTTGGCAGTTGCCTTACAATTAATTTATATAATTTTAGAGTATAAAGCAGCTAAATTAATTTAGTGTTTGCTGCAGACTCAGTGAAAGTAAGTGTAAAAATATTGAGGATCCTGCACTTGTACATTCTTGGTGCTCAAAGGAAACAAGGAAACAAGGAAGGAAACAAGGAAACAAGGAAACAAGGAAGGAAGGAAGGAAAGGAAACAAGGAAGGAAGGAAGGAAGGAAGGAAGGAAGGAAGGAAGGAAGGAAGGAAGGAAGGAAGGAAGGAAGGAAGGAAGGAAAGGAAGGAGAGAAAGGCGAGACACATATGCACACCCACATGCCTTTCTGAGTGCATGATTTGACTAACATAGCCATAGCAGTCTTTCTGAAAAATGGATAATAGCACAGTATATTTTTTTCCATTTTTGTTCTTCATCTCCTCAAAATATACTCAGGTAGTTTTTATGCTCTAGCAAATTTTTGGACTATCCAGAAGGAAAAATATACTTCCAAGAATCTTATGAAAATTCCATTAACACACATCTTGGCCTGAGACTTCTTTGAACCTCAAAGTAAGCTACAAGTTAATTCACTGGCATCCAGCTGCGTTTGGTGCTATGCTCATCATAGTGAGGAGGCCTTTTTCTGTTTCCATCTTTCACTGCTTATGTCAAACAGTTTACAGAGAGGCAATATAAATTCAGACAGAGTGCTAGGAATGCCATCAATGAGTTTGGGAGTTTACATTGTGTTTGTGTGAGGTCACTGCATGTTGTCTTCAATGATCAATGACTTAGTGAATGCTTTTAAAGCCAGGGGCTACCCTCAGCGTCTTCAGTTACTCCATGTTAGGTTATGTTTTATTAGAAGGGCTCAGGCAATTCTTCTCTTGCATTTTTTATAATGGATTGTGACTGTTCAGTGTTTTTTTGTAGCATTTCCCTGTACTCATAACAAGAAGTCAGGTGACCAGTAAGATAAACGATATTTAACCTAAAGGTGACAGATGTAGCAGAGGTGAAAAGGTTATATCTATTAATAAACAAAGTTTGAAAGCCTTTTAGCACCATCTTTCACATCACGCTTATCTGACCTTTTGCACAAGATGACTTTCACAGGCTTATTACAATGACAGGGGGAAAAACCAACTATTTTTGTGGTTTTTCTTTTTTTTTTTTTAATTTTAAATTGTCTTCCTGAATGAATGAAGTGCTTGTGGTACTGCATCCAGATGAAAACTGGATGAAAAACTTGGATTTTTCACTTGGATGAAAAAATATAGTAGGTTTATTTTGGTCCCAGTGGGTGCTGACATTTTAACCCACTTATCTCTGATTTATTCAATCCTTGACAGTCCCAAAAAGTGATGCATTTTGCCTGAAGGCTCTGTAGGTGAGGCAAGTTGACATATGCTTTTTCTTTCTGTTAAAGGGGTAATCTCCTCTGCAGTCCAGAGGGTGAAGCAGGGGGAATAGAAAAGGAAAATGTTCATGATAAGCATTTTTTTTTCCAAATTCCTTGTGTTTATTGTATAAAACAACTCTTGGAATTTACTTCATATAAATGCAGCCTCTAAAGGTTAATGTCTACATGATCAATAGTAATCCACAAGTTGTTAAAAATAAAATTTGTAGCATGGTAAAGCTAAAAATAATTTGGGATATTCTTGAATGATTGTTTATTTTAACTTCTATTCTAATATAAATGCTCAGAGCATACATAGATAGACTGTATATGGCTTAAGATCAGGTGGAAATACATTTTATAATTTCATACATAGACAACTTCCAATACACCTCATAGACCTCTAAGATCATCAAGTCCAAGCTTTGTTCAAATACCATCATGTCAACACAACCACGTCAAGAAGTGCCACGTCTGCTTGGCTTTTGACAGGTTTGACTTGTTCTGGGTTCCAAAGAGAGTGACCCTCCCACTTCCCTGGGAAGCCTGTTGCAATACTTAGCCACCCTTTTAATAATTTTTTTTTCCTAATACCCTCCTTGAATCTCCCCTGACACTTGAGGCCATCTTCCCTTGTCCTACCACTGCTTGTCTGCCTCACCTTTCTGCAACCTCCTCTTAAGAACTTGTAGAGAATGACAATGTCTCTCATCAGCCTCCTTTTCTCCAGGCTGAACAACTTCTGCTCCCCTGAATTTGGATTTATGGTTGAGACCCTTCACCGGCTTCATTGCCATTCTCTGGACAGGCTCCAGCACCCAGGAGAGCCCAAAACTGGGCACAGGACTTAGGGTGGGACCTCACCAGTGCCATGTACAGGGGCACCATCACTGCCCTGGTCCTGCTGGTACAACACAAGGTGCCACTGAATTTTTGGCCACCTGGGCACACTGTGGCTCATGTTCAGCTGGCTATAAACCAGCACACCCAAGAACTTCTCTCCTCAGCAGTTTTTCAGCCACTCTTCCCCCTGCCTGAGGTTGTTGTTACCCAGGTGTAGGACCCATCACTTCACCTTGTTTAACTCTGTACAATTGCCTTGGCCCACTGATCCAGCCTCTCCAGGCTGGCCTGGATCTCAGGGACTGAAGTTTAGTTTTGTGCTGTAGCACAGACAGATCCTGATCTTAAACTAAGTGTGATTAATATCAGGGAATTACCAGTAAAATCTGATCTTACATTTCTGGGTTGTCTGCGAAGATGAAAGGCAAGGAATCCAAGTGAAAGAAAAATGAGTGGGAATGTCTTGTTTCAGGGATTAATTTCAGGGATTAATTCTGGGAGGAAGGACAGGGTCGCACCACCTTAGCTAACAGTGCACACAGAAGTTTGCTTTTTTATATCTTGAGGAGAAAAACCTTGTGTTCCCAGCTAGCACTTGCAATGTTTTAGGATGCATTTGAAGCTGAAACTGAGGAAACTCACCTATACCTGACCGAAGAAATGTATTCCCAGGGAGCACAGAATTTCCTTCCAGGGCTTGAAGCACTGGCTGCCTCAATAACTAATCTGGTCTCCAGCCTATGGATTTCTGGGAAGATGTGTCATCTTGTCTAATGTCAAGATGTGCAGAATGAGAAATGCAGAACCAAAAAGGTTATTTCTTCTACAACTGGCCATGCTAAGACTCCTGTCCTTTTATCTATATAATAGTTAGTTTTTTTACTGGAAATCAGTTGAGGGTTTTATGAAAAGTGAAATAAACTTAGATTTCTGCTGTTTCCTTGTCTCATTTTAGTTAAGGGGTGAAAAACAAGTGAAAACTCTGACTTTTTGTCATTTATTCCCAATTTCCTTGTAGACATAATATAGAAATGGTAATTGGAGAATAAGGCCATCTAGAAGAAAGAAACATTTTTTTTTTTATTACAAATAAGTTGCCTTAAGGATTGTAATTTTCATAGGCATGCAAAGATAAATAGTGGTTTAGAATGGCATAATGTGTCACCAATTGCCTGATAGAAATGATCAGTAGTACAAAGAAAACAGAAATTCTGACTAAGTTTCCACTTCATACTTTTGTCTCTGCATTTATGTACTTCTTTTTCGTCTGAGATTGTCAAACCATTCCAGAGCTATTAAAGTTAAATGGCATAGCCCATTTTCCAACAGCACAAGGGCAAAACTGACTGTTGATGTACCCCATTAATTTGGAGGCCTAGTGCCTGATCCAAGTCTCCTTCAAGTCAAACGAAACACACTATTAGAAATTGGCTGACACCAGTAGCTGCAAGAAAAACCAAAACAGGAAATTCTGTTCTCTCTGTTCTGCATGCTCAGCAAACCCTAATATGGATTCCCCATTGAAGAGACACTTAACATATTATTCATTTAGCCATTATTTTTCATTTCATTGCAGAAAGTAATGTTTTATTCTCTCTTGATAAATAAACACACTCATATGTTGAGAGGGTTTTCCAGAGAACTAAATACCTCTTCCATTATTTTATCTACATTTCTATCTGATGCTTCACAACAGTTCAAGTATAATACCCAGCCTAGTGCTCCTTCCAGGCTTGTACTGAGTCTTCAAACTGCTAAGAAAATGAAACATGAAATCAGGATTTATGTGACCTGGATGACATATGATCATTTTTTTAGATTAAAACAACCCAGTCTAAACCCACAGTGTGCTTAATTGTTTCATATTCCCAGTCACACCACTGCTTTGTGGCATTTATTTCTCTGACACTTCAGACTGTCCCAAAGCAAACATTGCATTAATCCTTAGATTCTCTGCTCATTTTCTTATCTGCTCATTGGAACTGAGACCTTTCTGTGCTCACACAAGACTAGGATCATAAATAATGCCATTGTCAAATCATTCTCATTTCTCTTTGAGAATTCTTGATAATTCTAAAAAACCTTGAAGACAGTGACCCTTAGTAGCTGACATTGAGAAGGCAGCATTGGGAAGCTGCCATGAAGGGCAGCATGTTCTGTCATCAGCAATTTCTTACTTCCAGAATCTGAGCTTTAGGTGTACCACACAATTTTAAAAGAAGTTTCTGTAATTTGGGTATATTAACAAATAGTTTCATATTATTACAGTTTCACTTGAGAACAAACTGTTGATGACTAAAACTTGTACACTGCAGGTATTAATGAGCACTGAGGTCTCTTCTCTTTGGAAATTCATCAACAGGGAATGAAAAGGCAGTTTTTTAAAAGAAATTATATTTATTAGTAAGGAAAAAACCCATGCTGGATTAGGTGCTTCTACAGCTCCTATTACTGTAAAGTTAGAGCAATTTGAAGTTTTCAGTGTTTTTTGTGAAGTAGTGAAGAACTGTCCTTCCCAATTTTGCAGATGGGTGAAAAAAGGCAGTGGAGCTACATTTTATGTCTCTAAGGCATAAAAGAAGCCAACCAACTGCCTCAGGAAAATCTGTGACACAGCAGCTACTTGAATCCAGATTTTCTAATGGTCTGACCAGTGGGCTGTTATTCCCATCCTGCAATTGGAAAAGTTATTTTAAAACTGCAAATATACCTTTTGGTGCCTCAGAATAGTTTCCTCTCAGCAACTTCTACCAGCAGCTTGTATTCTGGTGCCTCTCACCATTATCTTAATTTCTCCCTGTGGCTTTGTAGACAACTCCCTCCACTTCTTTCATTCTACCCATTCCACTTGGAATCTGGCCCCACGCTCCCCAGCCTGCTTTTCAGTGCTGGGAAGAGGAAAGGACACATCATTAGTGCTCAATGGTTTTCTCAGCAGGTAATCCTAGCCAGATAAATTAGTCCATATTTAAAGCCCTAGGTCAGAGGGTTTTACTTTGTGGACAGTGGGAGGGTCTGAGTTTCTGTGCAGTGAAGACAAGTCCTTAGAGAATGCCTCAGCACAGGCAGTGCTTTTTGCTGGCAATTAGAGCCAATTTGGTGTAAAATTATAGGCCTCGTGTCTTTGAACGAGTATGCTGAAACAGTTATCTCCAACAATTTTGTGGTACAGACATACAATCACAACAAAGCCCTCTGAATCCATGCGAGATTTCCATGGGGAATCAGGGTTAGAAACATCCAGCCCCTGGCACTCTAATTAGCCATAGTTTGTTTTGCTGACTGCAGTCTTTAAAGCCTCCAGTTATCCTTCATATATGGCAGAACTGGTAGGCCATTAGGGTCACAGTGCTCCTGTGATGTGTGACCCAGTCTAGATTCTGGTGGTTTCATGCCAGAGAGGACTGTCCTGCCTGCCTGGGCCTGGTCATTTGGGTGTCACCCACTGTGCTGCTGGCGAGGGGCTGAGGTGCCATGATGAAAAGGGGAGATCTTCCTTCTCTGTCCTCCTTTCCATCTTCCATGGTGTGAGGCTGTGATCCCATTTCTGTCCTTCTGAAGCCCTTACTCATGGCATATAATATTAAAAATCACCAGGGAGACTCTGTGGCATAGCTTGACCAAAGAAGGGTTAAAAGAAGTTAGTAGCATGGCATTAGGCAAGCCTGAAAAATCTGTCCAAAAAATCTGGATAAACACCCAGGTCGATTAGACCTCACTAAGCTTTGTTCTGCCAAAGCTGACTGGCTGCAGTTTTTGCCTGGGTAATTTAAAATCATATCACGTATGGATACACTATACTGCTTTTACAGGAGGGTAACCTTAGTCATAGTTTAACTCAAGTGTTATGTGTTGTGAATCTCTCCAGATAACTCAGTCTGACCACCAGTATGGAACAACTTTTCATTCAGAGACTTTTGTTTTACATTCCATATTAAGTTTACTTAATATAGATTACCAGATACTCCAGAGAGAATCAGCTGCCATCACTGTTTAGTTTTTTCTCTGCAGAAATCAAATTAAATAACATATCTAAATCCTTAAAGCAAATCGGCAGTGTCTGTTCTGGCTCCATTTTCACTTGTGCAGCACTTTTTTTTAGGAGAAGAAACCTCTTCATGCTTTCTCAGGAATTCACTAAAGATTAGTTTAGATTCACTAAGAGGGAGCCTGGTGGAAACTCCATAATGTTCCAATTTTCCAGTTCTTCACCACAGATGTATTTTCTACCTATGGCAATTACATGCATCAGGATGGATCATAAAATGGTATTCACTAAATTTAATTTACAGTCTCTTGTATGGTTCCAAGTAAACTTTTGATTTTGATGGAAAAAGACATAGCCTTAAAACCATCAAACTCTCTTAAATAAAAGCCAACTACTCTTTTTTTTTAAAGCAAATTTATCTTCTCACTCTGAAATATGAATTGAATCTTTGTGGAGTCAGCAATGCCAGGATTTCAGTCATGCACTGAACTAAATACGGTCATAAAAATGTGTCATCATTTTTGCACCTCATGAAAATGAGTTTAGCCAGGTCTCATCCTAAACTTGTGCATAATAACCAGAGACATTTCACCAGAGATATCCTGATACAGTAGCTTCAGAAGAGGATTACTGTACCTTTAAACTATATCAGTTTTTACTGGCTCACATATTTAAAGGAACCCAAGATTTCTTGGCTGATATGAAATGGAAACTCTCTCCAAACACAATTATATTAATACTGGACCCATAAACTGCATGCCCTCTCTTCCCTGGGCCTCCTGAAAACTGCTTCCTGCAGTGTCTTTTTAAGATGCACAGATATGTAATATTAATAAATTATATTCTGGGAACTTACTTACCTTAATTCCTATATAAGGCTTCTGGATTTTTTTAAATTAGTCCATGGATGTAAGGATGGACCTCTGTCAAATTTGTCACTGTAGAGCATCCTGAATAGTGGCTAAAAAAATTATTTTCCATATGTAAGATCAATGTTTGGAATGCATGAATACACTTTAATTGGTTTTCAAGTGATCAGCATGGAAGACTGATGGGATTTTACACATACCCTGGCAAAAAAGAGCATTTGGAGATTTCTGCTGCAGCTGGAAAGAGCAGCAGCATGTGCCCAGCCATTTCTGGAGCCAAAAAGCAAAGTTTCTGTGCAGCAGAGTCTGAAAATCTTTGGTTGAAATACCCTTAGTGACCTCTGCCAAATGAGTGAGTTTCAACTCAAGCTAGGTAATGGCAGATTTTGCACCCTAGAATGCACTGTAATTTGCCTCAATTTTGGCAAATAAGTGGATTAACATTTTGTTCAGCAAATTGTAGAAGTAAGTGAATTCAGTGGGACCATAAAGGCTCTGGTACATGTGGTACTTGCTTTCTGCCTGTATGGATAAAGTCACCTATGGTCAATAAAACATTCTCAATCGTTCTCAATTAGCCAACACAAAGGCAGCCTATGGCATCAGACATAAATTTATTTCTTAGTCAGAAAATCCACAGGGTGTGATATGAAGGGGACCAAAAATGACTTAAGATGTCGGTTGTTTCTGCTGTGAGGCAGATTCTTCAGGTGCCTGCCTTTGAGGTAAAACTGATCTGTGCTTTTTCCAAACTGTTTGGAAAGAGAAAAGAAACAAAGTAACTATTTCACTTTCTAAAAAATATGGATATCTAATTATTGATTTTTCAATGGTGAACTAAATTTTGATTTTGGAAGGAAAGCATATGTTTGAAAACATGATGTACTATTTGTGCTAGATCTTCAGTGGGCTTGTATATGTGCTGATCCACAGAGTTCAGTTGTGTGGCATAGACTTTGTAAGAATCAGCACTTCAATTTTAAACCAGCAGCAAAAACCTGCCTGCTCTCTAAATTTATAAATTATTGACACAGAATCAGTGAGACTGCAACAGCTAATTGGCCCCTCTGGTCAATTCTCAATGGTCCAGAGAAGTTCACTCGTTTCAGATAAAGGTTTTTAGCTGAGCTGTAGGCTGAAATATTCCCAGAGTTTGAACAAGTTCATGCTCTTTGTTTGCTTTTTAAATAGCATATAACAAGGCCAAGTCTTGGGAAGGAACAATGAGGTCGAGATATGTCCTTGGTAAGGAAAAATGTGAGATTTGGAACTGACCTCTAACATGGATTTAGTCTTGAAATACTGTATCTTAAAAAGCATAAGCAGAATTTCAACATTTGTGGTTGTAGATCTAGGAATTTATCTATGAAGTTAAGAGCGTACATACTTAGAATTATCCAGCTGTGTGTTTTTGTGTCAGTTGTTTTATTATTTCTGTATAAAGTCCTAGTATCACACTATTATGGTTCTTAAACAATTTACAATGGTCTCTCTTTTAAATCCAGGAATAAAGTTTCTTTGTCATCAAAATTTTAAGTTTTATCTGGGGAACATTTCAGAAAAAAACAATTCAAATTGGCCAAATATTTCCTCACATGAAGCAACCTAAAAATAAAATTATGAACTGAGTCTTTGTCTTATTAAATGGAGGTGTTAAATTTTGATTTCTGTTACCAGGGAAACCTATAGGTTATATATAGGTGTGCTGTTTTCATAAAATGAGCAAGTCATCTCAGTTCTGTAGTGTGTATGTGGGAAGAACTAAGCACTTCTAAATGGGATCCACAGAGGAGATGCACTAAGGAGGTCCTGGTTCTAAGTACAGAGGAAAGTGGGAAAGCTTGCACCCAACACCCTGGGGAGGGTCAGGGTCTCATTACTGGGCCACCTTCACCTTCTTGAGAGTCCAGCAGATGAGCTGCCTCAAAGAGTCACCTTTAGCAGCTTCATCTAAGCTCATCACTTTTAAAGCTGAAGATTGTTAGACACTGTCTTCCACTAAAGACACAGATTGCTGTAGAAGGACTGCTTACAGGCAAGAAGTATGATTTCTGTAATAACTTTTAATAACTTTCCTAGAACTGACTCTATAGTTCTTCAAATTGAAAACATACAGTTATTACAAAAAAAAATCTACTTCAAAGAAGAATAAAGAAACATATATTAATGCTCTAGGAAAAATTTTGTCAGTTTAGAAAGTCTAACCTTCTTATTAGAAGTTATGAACACTTATAAATATTTCAGAAACCAAATACTAGACATTTTCAGAAGACCCTGGTAAACCAATTCCATATTTACTGTTTATAATCTTTCTCTGACATCAGTAGGACTATACACAGCTGTAAGCAGATACACTACTGAATACACTGTCATAGTAGACTTAAAATGAATGAGGAGCATAATGGCTGCTTTGCAGCGAGGAGATGCAAAATAGTGAAAATGGGGATTAATATTTGCCTTGATTATTATATAATAATGAAATTATTAAGCAAAAAAGCCTATTTTATCCACTTTAACAGGATTTTGGTAGTGTATATGTTATTCTCAAGGCTGCAGTTTTGATAATATGAGTATTCCCAGTCCTTTTCTGTCACTGTGCCATATGTTGTCCAGGCTTGGAGTTTCAGGTACTCTCTTCTGCAAGGACATGCTTCTTTGGTGGCTTGGCAGCAACAGAGGCACCTCTCTGCTCCTGACATGTCATTCTTCCATCTCACCCATATTGTACCAGCACTTCCACAGGAATGTCAGGTCTGAAGGCCAGGCCAGTAAGCAGGGAACTCTCTAGGAGAAACTATATCTGGTACTTTCATTGACGTCATGACAGGCAATGAGCCGAAACAATGAGAGTTCTTACATGCTAACATTATGGAAACTGGGTTTTAGTTTTATTTTGGAGTTGGCAGATAAGATATGAAGCCAATATCACAAATATTTTTATTAAACAAAGAACCAGCTCTTTTAAGCAATGAACTATTAGCTCCTAGTATCCTGACCATGTGCCAAATTGGGTTAAATGCATTCTGCCAACCTAAATCCCCCTGGCAGTTTCAGGTGCTCTAGTTACCATTGTTACTCTTTGCTTCTCCTTCTGGGGCCAGAGTCTACCACTGAATGTGCCTGTTTCCACTGACTTGTGTCCAAGAGCAGATTTTGGCTGCTGGAAATGGTTGTGCACTGTAGCGCTACTGGCCCTGAACTGATTCCTTTCATCCAAGGGGTAGTTGCATTCCACTGAAATGATCCTTTTATTCGTACAGGGTGTTTGGAAAAGGAATAGGGAAGAGGAATAGAGAGCAAAGAATAATAGAGGTTTGAATTATGAAGCCTGCAGAGAACATTTGACTGTAATAGGGTCCTACTGACCTTTCTAAAATGGAGAGGCTGTGGTGCTTTTAAAAACTGCTGACATTTGCAGTCTTCAGAATTTGGACAGTCATAACCCACAATTACGGGCATACTGAGGACCTCCTTATGAAGACAAATTCTTGATGAGACACAGATGTTTCTCGGGACCATACCAATGTTAAAAAAAAATACAAGCAACTGAATTGGTGTTCTTCAAGGCATCTTTAGGGTTTTGGTGTTTCTAATTAAAGTTCTGTAAGGCTGCAGACAGAACAAATGAGACAGCAAGCTTATTAACCTTGCATAGCATGCTTATAAAATATTTTCTTGTTTCCCTTCTAATATGTGTTTTCTCATATGTTTTTAAAAGGGTAGAAGATTCTTACACATTGTTATATATATTTTAATGAAGCTGAGGGCCCACCTTTCTCTCACAGCTGTAGAAAGTCAGTAATCCTAAAACAACACGAGTTTTTGTAGTATAAACCCAGATTGAGCATAGATGGGCTTGATGTGATATAAAAACAAATAAAAGGTGAGAATATAATGATTTGTTACCAGGAAGCTGAATAATGGAAGGGGATTAGGTAGCAGGTGGTGGTGGGTGTAGATGCAGGCAATGTGAGAGTGCTGCAGCACCATCTGTTCACGCTGTTCTCACACCATTAGCTGGGAGTTTCTGTTGCAGACGTCTGAGCATCTGGCTGTGTTGCTGGGGCTGCAGCCTCCCCTCCTTTGCAGGGGAAAGTGTTAGCTTTGTCCTGGAACCTTTTTGCTCTCTGTCTTCATATGTTCCGTGCTCCCATCTCTGGCCTTTAAACTCTGCCCATGAACTGAAACACATGAACAATTCATGCAAAACCTGTGCCTGCTAAGGAGAGTGGAATGGATAACAGCAAATACAAGCATGGCTTATGCTTTGTCCTTATTAAAACCATGTGGGGATTGATCCATGACCTGATGTAATGGTCCATCTTCTGTTTGCAATTGACCCTGTTGATAGATATCACAGCAACAGCAGAGCAACTGTCAGGGGCTGAGACTTCAGTGGGCTGGTTGCTGCACAGCCAAACGGCCGAGGTGTTCCTTGTCTTAGGGAGCTTACACAAGCATGATATCCACCTGGGAATCCATTATTTTCCTTCTCCTTGTATACTCCAAATATTTGGGGTTTTTAAAATAATAAGAATAATAAATAAAATAATAATAATAATAATAATAATAATAATAATAATAATAATATACATCTTTAAGAAATTTAAATCTTTGCAGCATTCAAAAAATTCTTGTAATTGCCTTATTTAGAAATACACAATTTACAGAGATTAAGGCACCTTTATTTCTTTTAAACCTTTACTATTTCCTTAGCAGTGGCACTCAGCTTGTCTCCTGATCTCCATGCAGTTTCCTGTAAAGGGTATATATTACCATAACCTTTGAAATGCAGTGGAAACCAGGAGTTTATTTCCAGACCTGGATCCAAAGTAAAGTCCTATTTGGGAGCTAAAAAATGTTTCAGTGTTGAAACATTTCTTTGATAGCTAGGAAAAGCTTTTCCATACTTTTGTGATTTAAAAATACCTGCTTGTCTCCAATTTGGCCATTCTATAAACAGCATTGCCTCTTAGTGACATCTGCTGGAAGAGATAGCATTGAAACATTTTCAGGTTTTCTCCACGCCTGCTACCTGCCAGCATTTTAGCTCCTAAGGGGAAAAAAACAACTCACTCTGTATTTCAGAGCAATATCTGGCCAGTTCTGCTTTGAACTTTTCCTTATCCCACAGGACAACTGTTCTTCACCTTCTTCTTGTCCTGACATAAAGGGAATGACCCATATGCCAACATGACAAGGATCCAGAAAGTTATAAAAGATCCATTGTAAGGCTAAATCCTTAACAGGGATTAGAGCAGTTTGCAGGAAGGAAAAGAGAGGAAGTGCATTAGAGCAGGAAGTCATTAAAATAGCGAATCACTTGGCAGAATCCAGTTTTTTCTATAGAGTTTATACATTTTTTTTTGCAAGCAGATTTACATTTTCAAGATTGTCAATTTAAGCTGCATCCTCCACGTAGCTTTTCTTCTGCTACTTCTGGCCAAGAAAACCAGCTGGAGGAGATTAGTAATGAACTAAAATGGGAATATTTCTCTCTTTTTTCTTCCTGAAACTGTTATGATGTGCATCTCTTTACTGCTTAGTTTTGGCTCTTGCAGCTATAACTCTATCATTGAGTGTTTTGATATATCTTGTACTTATTGTTGACTAGAACATGAATATTACTAAATAAACCTAGAGACTGAATTGTATCAAAAGTATATCTGGGCATATGTGACTAAGATTGTGAAGTCAAAAACAGAGGATGGAGGTTTTTTCAAGCTTTATGATTGGTCTATGTTTTCATGGAAACAGCATAAAGACTGATCTCTGTGTAAATCAGTGAGAAGATAAAGAGTTTCACTAGAGGAAGTCAGGAATTTAATCTCAAGAAATAACAAGTCATCATCTTTGTTTTTTCCCCCACTTTTCAGGTTTGTTTGGGACAAATACCAGTTTAGAGCAGATATCCAGATCTCTAACTCTGCTGGCTAATGTTAGGTGAGGTGAGTAACCCCTAAGTGACTACAAGAGCTAATATCTTAAAGCATATATACAAATTTTCAGGAAAGGCAATATTTGCAAGTGAAAGAACTGTTTACTAGATTTTTTTTCTGTATCTGGGAAAAATGAACCAACTTTTGAATATGCAGACTTTTTTCAAGTCTGAAGTACATACAAGTACCCAGACTGACCTGTATCTCTTTGCATTTGCTGCCTAGGGCATCTCCTGCTCTTTATATATGGATTCTTGGAACTCATCACCTTTTGGAAGTGAAAGCCAATATTTGCAACCTCCTGCTTGTTATCACCTCACCTGGAAAGATGCATTTCTTGGGTTTTTATGCTCTAATTTTTTTTTTTTTTTGTTAACATCTGCAGTTTTGATCTGAATGAACAGCTGAACAGTTAATCTGAATCGGAACAGTTTGTTCCCAGATAAAACTTTTTTTATGCATTACTAATCAAATCTATCATTGATGCAATCCTCTAGACTGCAGTGGCATTGTGTTAAGTTGATTACATCCAGGTACTTCATCTGGAAGCTGAAAAAATAAAACATGTCACCATCTCACTTGGATAATTTGCACCATGATTATAGGACATTTAACCCCCAGAAAAAGGAAGTAATTGCTGTAGGAAAAGGAATTGTATTTCAGTTATATACACATCATAGCAAATGAAATGTGTAATTAAACAGATGCATTTTTTTGACAATATAATTTGAACCCTTTTATACAGTTTCCTGACCCTTAGTCCAAAACCAAATTCCCTCTCACCAAATTCCAGTGTTCAACTCTTCCTGAACACTCCTGTTGTCAAAGCTTTGTGCTGTTCTACTGTGTGGGGTTACTTTGCCCTGAAATAGCCAGGGCTGAAACATGATTCCCAGGATATTTTTCTTGGTTGGTGGGGGGGAATAAATACCTGCAGAGTGTGATTCAGTCCATTGTAATGCAGGCAAGTGCAAGCAGTGAAGTGACACACCTCTGGATGTGCCTAGGCTGTGTGGGGAGTATAAGGGGATTAAATGTAGACACTTAAATTTAGGTGAGAGGGTATTCCCAGTGTTCTCTCATAGTAGCTGGCCCTTTCAGTGTCAAATAGACAGTAGACTCACACTCACTGCTGCAGATTCCAGTTTGTGAATGCAGTGTATTTTTACCCCAGGGTGTGGCTGCACTGTAATTAAGTGATTTAAACACCGTGGGGTTTAGTTGCCAAATACATACCCCGGATCTCAAACGAAGTTCATGCTGGAATTCACTTCCCACATTTTTGTTCCTCTCAGTGTCTAGGCTACTGAGGTTTCAATGACACCTGACTGCAGAGCAGACATATGTAAAGGCAGTGCTGTGTATCACTAAATGCCTGCTTTGTGCATCAGGAGCACATCTGCTGTAAACCCCATTCATGGAAGACCTGCCCAAGTCCTTTTTGCAGCTATTGTAATCTGGAAAGATAAGAATATTCAGAAGTTAGTGTAAAAGAAGCCTAAATGATGGCATTATTTTTTATTACTTTTCATTATAGATATTTTAATGGAAATCTTCGTCAATCTCTTTTCATTTTCTCTTCCTGAGGCATTGGACACTGAGGTAATATTTTGTACTTCTTTATTTTTGTTACTGAAAGTGACTATTAAGCATGAAGTGTATATCCTATACATTCAAACCAAATAAAATGCATAATTTTTTCTTTACAGTATTGCAATTAAATTATAATTGTTTGCTTCAAAAATGTCTGGTTTTAGCTCCCTCCAGGTTGCCCTCTCAGGGTTATTTTTCTTTCACTTTAAAAAGAAATATAAGAATATTAGTTATTTTTATTCTTTCAAAAATTGATGGTGGTGTTATTGATAGTTTCTCACCTTACTGATAAATTCCCCTTAGAATTACTGATATGTTTTTATGTTGACTGCAGCACTGTGTGACTCTTCTAAACACCTTGTACTTCTTCTTTGATCAGAGCTGAATTAATTTACCAAGCAGGAGATCCAGAAAGCAGCCACTAGGATTGCATAACAGAAGATTTCCATATTTTCATGTTCAAGCTTTTCCTGGTTTTCAGTTTGGACGCAGCTTTCCTATAGGAAATCAGCAACTTGGCATCCTTGGCACAAAGCCATACAAGTCCATTTTGTGCACGTGAGAGAGTTTCTAGAATATAATTCTCAAAGTATCATCTGGCAGACTGAGCAGGACATCAAGATCAGCTCTTTTTTGGAAAAAGTGTTTCCTCTTTTTTTTTTTTTCCTGAGCTTTTGAAATATTAAAACATGTCTTTTGTAGGATTTAAAATACTTGCACTTCCTTTGAAACCTAGCTTTCTTCTTTTACATCCTCACTATCAAGGCAAACGCTGAAGATCTCCCTGGATATCACTAATGTAATTATTAGAGTTTCAAGAAAGTGCCTTACAATTCATGTCAGTGAAGGTGTGGCCCTGTTTCTATTGAAATTCAGGTAATGTTTCCCATTCATTCAACAGAAGGAGGATCAAACTTTACAGTCATGGTAACTTTGTGGAGTGTGAAGAGCACCTGCTTTTTTCTAAACTATTTTCTAAAGCTCCAAGAGCAGTTCAGTTGCAACACTTGAACAACAAAATTTGCAGATTATGGTATAAAAGGTAGATATTACCATAGACAATTTTGATTGATTTGCATCCTTCTATCTCATCAATATAATTTAGAATTTCTTATGAAACAGGAAACAGAAGTGATAAGGACATCCATATTTTCATTTGCTTGGTTTGTCATGTTTTGGATCAGAGCCAAAGCTCAAAAGTGGGGAAAATACCTGGCTGGTATTTTGCTAAACAATATGACCTCCTCTTTCAACTTCAAAAGAAGTACAGGATTGTGTTTCCTTTGTTTTTTCTTAATATCTCCTATTAAAGGGGACCATATCAAAGACAGGAAATCTGACTTTCTATGGGATTAAATGATTTTTGGTTCTCCATTTCCTTCAGATACATGCAGAAGCTTTTCTCAATTGCTCTCTCCTGGCAAACCTGTTTTTCCACTTTTTTCTCTTCGCATAGTAATCCAGCAGTGTTGTTTTCTCAGGCTGACCAAAACCAGTCATTGCCTTCTGTTTCACTAATTTTAAAACTACCTTTATGAAATCAGTGCTGAAGAGGCACACACAGGATGCATTAGTAATTATATAAAAATTAGTTGCAATAAATTAGTAATAGGGTTGAATGTTTTGCATTAAAAAAAATCAACAAACCAAACCAACCATAAAAAAAGAAAAAAACAAACAAACCAAAATAATACCTTAAAAATCTTGAAAAGAAGATTTGCTATAATCAAGTTACAGATTGCCAGTAACCAATTTTTTTGTGTACCATCTGAATGTTCAGGATAGAAAGTTAAGATGTGCACTGTATGAATATTTAGATATGCTTGCAGTCCTTAAAAATGTCCTGTGCCTTACAATTTCTATACAGTGCTTAAGAATGTAAGGACTATTGATGTAGGAGTGCAAAAATCCTTATGTAATATCTGGGATAGGAATCAGTGTCTGAACAAAGTACATTAGTTGACTCATCTTCCCAAACTGAGAAAACATGCTCTCAGTCACCTGGCAGATATAAAACCAGATTAAAAACTAGATTTCACAGGGATTTGTTTTGCACACTTTCATCCTTCCTTTCACCAGTTCAGATCTGAAAGAAAAACTGAAGTAAAGACCATTTTTAGCAGTAAGGACAGAGAACAATTTTCATTTAGCTACTGGTAATTAGACAGTTGTTCTGCTTGACATATTTCAGTTTTTGCAAAGGGCAGAGAAAAAGGAATAATGAAAATGAGGGATACTTGAGTACTTATCTAAATCTGTGGAAATTTCCAGACTAGACCATAAAAGGGGAAGGTTTTCTTTGTTTTGGTCAGACATTTTATTGTCAAGAAGGGACCAAATGACTGTTCTCCATCTTTCTGGGCCAACTTCATCTTCCTGATCACTCCACTCACACCAGAAGCTCTTTATCAATACAGATGATTTTGACTCATTCTTGTCTGTCTGCAGCCAGTAAAGTTTCTTTTAAAAGCTGTTATTGCCAAGTCTCAGTATTTTCTCAAACTGATAGTTTTAACCACTGTTACCATAAGCAATAAGAGTTGTGATGAAATATTTTAAAATTCATGATTTTCAGAATTAACATAAAAGCCAAGCCCCTATATCACTGAAAATTTTAATGATTGTTTTTCTTATCCACCAATATATTACAGATACTAAACTAAGTGTTATGACATTTTATAAAATGCCACTATGTAAATGATGTTTAAAAAGGAAAATTCTAAACTGGGTGATTTTACAAGGCCATTACAAAAGAAAAAAATAGCTTTTTAATTTATTTGTCTTATCACAATGCCAGGTGGTCACAATACCCTTGAATAAGGCTACAAATTACAGTTTATCCTTCTTCCTTTAGAAAATAAATACATTTCTCATGTGTTTGTAAAACATGGGAATTCCTTTCATGTACCTTGAGTCATGATATATAAGTTGTATGGCCAGTGTAGCTTTTCCTAAGTCCAGGGTAGATCTGCCACTAGAGAAAGTGAGTGAAGCATAAAATAGCTGTGGTTGTTGTGGGAGAGAGGTAGCAGAACAAATGCTAATAAACAGCAGATTATCTAATGTGTATTTCCAGCACAGGCTGCATTATATGATCTGCTTCCTTGGATTCTTCACCTTCTTCTCTTTCAGAGTCACTGTAATAGAAAGTTTTTGAGTATTTATTCTGTATTTATTTATTTATGAAATGCCTTAAGCAATTCCAGCTGCCTACAGGATTATTTCAACCATGTTCACTGTTCTTCATCTGCTGTTGCAAGGTCTGGATATCATTATGTTGTGCAAGCAAGGTACAGATCCATTGCAAAGGAAAAGATTCAAGAATAAAAGATACAATCAGGGAGAAAAGGAACAGTCCTTACTATTGAATGAATGCATTTTTTCTACATGCAGAACTAGGATTAAACCCCACAAAAACTGACAAATACTTGCTGCTTTGTAATGGTTATTTTTTTCCATAAATTTCTATGAACCAACCAGTGTCCTCAAAGCTGGAATTTCCCATGCAATTGGGATGCACTGGTTACTCATCTTGCATTTTCCAGAGGGGGAAAAAAGATAAAACCAGCTATCCAAAAGTTAATTTAAACATATACTCTCAGCCATGGTAACAAGCAAATTGCCAGCAGATATAATTTCTTTTTCATTTGAGTTAAAATGAATAATATTAAAAAATCTCACAATGGAAAGGGGTCATTCAATAAATATTACAAAACCCAGACACTTCTGATATTTATATGTCTGCAAACAATAAGAAATATTTCAAACAACAACAAAACCAACAAAATTCCTAAACTTGTTATAATTCACCCCATAAAAATATATATGCATAAGATTCAACTGATTGTGCTCGTTTCTTGGGTTAGTTTTGCTAAGGTAGGGTCATCTGATTTGCTATCTTGCAAAGACTTCTGGTTTATATTGTGCAGTAGATGTTGAGGTTCCTCTGACAGTGGGTTTTAATCCACATATTTACCCAGTCATTGCAGTATTTTTCTATTCTACATTAATGAAATACAGAAGAAAGAATGGTTTTTCTCAAGTTCCATGATTGATTTCTACCTTCAGTACTTCATGATTTGCTTATGGTGTAAGAAAACATTTATGTTTTTTATTAAAGGTCAAAAGCATCATTGTGGAGGTAAAATAACTTTAGGCAGAAGGTCAGTTTCCTGAAGGGAAACTATTTTTAATTAGAGAAATAGTTTTGAGTTAATTTGTGGCCTAAAATCTGGTTTCTAATATTTAGCAAAAGGAGGAATGCATTGCATTGAAGTTAGACATGACAGTGGAAGAGGTGTTCATCTCAGCCTGGTTAATTATCACTTTCTTTTATTCTTCCTGCCTTCAGTTTTGTGAGTGTTTGACAGGAGAAAACTCCATGTAATCCTGTGGAGACATTATGTTTTATTTCAGATTATAATCTGAACTACATGTGATCAAACACAGTCCATAGGATGCAGTCAGAGGTTTTGGGAGTTTCCCATGTGCCTTATTTAGTCCTACTGATATTTTCCTAGGCACATGTAAATACAGGAATTTCTATATAGGATCTTACTCCATCATTCCTAAACCTTATCCACATAAACTCTCTATACCATGTGCTTCTGGGGAAGGTGACATGGCTTCACAAGAGCAGCACATTATCTCTTCCCCCACATTAGATCTTAATTTCAAGTAGTTATATTTGTGAAGCACAAAGATAAATGCTCCTTTTATTGTTTTGGGGGGTAAATATCAAACCCCAAGATGCTGCTCATATTCCTGTACATTTGTTTAGTCATCCAATTTCAATGTTCTTAAATATTTGAGCTCCACAAATTTCCTAGAATTTCAAAGAAATTCTGTATTTTTATCTTATACCTAAGAAAAACAAAACTAATTTTTATTTTCTCTGAGAACAGGGTTTTTCTTTAATTTTTATTAGTAATTTTTTTTCCTGCTTATTTTTTAGCAGTCTGAGATGGGATAACTAGTGTGAAGATTGTATATTAGCTGGAGATACACCTCTGATATCAATAGAACGAAATTTTTGTTTATTCTCTGCTCCATTCCTTATATAACTTAATGTTTTGACAACTCAACAATTCACACCAAGCAGAGGGTAACAGGAATCAAACAAAATCAATTAACACTTCAAATTTTTCCCATACTCCATCTGTTCCTGTTGTACAGGTACAAAAGCTGATATTACGATAAGACTCTAAATTTAAATTTTATTTACTTCTATGCAGTGGGAACTGGTAGTTTGGCTGAATACTTCTGTAGTAGGAAAAAAACCCTGTGGTTTGTTCAGTCCTACATATGAGTCCTGCTTAATTCAATAAGGCAGCCACGATCAAGCCAATCCCTGCAGCACACTGAAATAGCACTGAATTTCCATTCCTTTTGGGAACCAGTGTATGGGTGACTATGTTCCCTTGCAGACATAGTTTATGGCTTAGAATAGTTGGAAAAATAGCAAAACCACCTGATTATGGTGGCTGATACTGAAGACAGAAGATTATCTTTCTTCAATATATTAGTAAAAGTCAACCTGCTTTTTAAAGCACATTTGGACTTTCATCTACCAGTTTTAAAACCTGACATGTCAGAATGATCAACACTAAAGATTAGTGGTAGGATTTCTTTCCTTCCTCACTTTCCAAACCTCATGAATTCAATATGTATTGAAAAGCTCAGGAATTATTCTGTATATTTTATATGAAGTATTAACCCCGGGAACTGGACACACAAAGCTTGCAGTTTTAAGAAATGCCTTTGGAAGCCAAGCTAATGTCCATAAAATGTCAGATGGGATTTTATTGCTTCTAAGGAGGGCATTGCAATCCATAAAGAGTAATCTTCAATGTGAAAAAAAAGAAAATGTAGCTGCAAATACAAAACCCATTATTTTTCCTTCTTATTGCTTCTATTGTGACTGGTTGCTTGTGTCTATATATCTAAGATATTGATAAAATTATAACAAAATGCTGTCTGTATTTGGATAAATTTTCACCCTGGAACAGTTATTTATCACCTGCTAAGCTCTCCATTATATGCCTGTCAGATAAGAGATACTGGGTAACTTAAGTATTTGCCAAAATTCCTTAATTTTAAATTAATCTTGGGCTTGGTAGAGCAGAGGTTTCTTTCATGTGGTTAGGCAGTTGTCTTATCCTGGTATCTCTCCAAGGTTTAAGGATAAAAAGAGACTGTGATGTGGCACCACGTAAGTCAATAGAAGTTTTCATTGATTTTGCAGAGCTGGATCTCCTTGGTTTTCTGGTTCACATTTTCTACAACTAGTTGAGGAAGCTGATCCATTATGCAGACTTTTCTGCTTCCCTTACCTTTCCATATCTTTTCCCTTCTCCTTTATCACAGTCTGATTTATGATCTCATAATAAGACATCCAGGTGTTAATTTTTTTCCACTCCCTCTTTGAGCTGCCCTTTGTTCAGAGGGAGTAGTGCTAGTTGTGATTTTACTGAAGTTTTATCTAAACTCACAAGACGGATGAGAAGAATTATTGAAGAACATACAACAGTGTTTCTATTGATGAAAAAGGGAGAAAAAGCTGGTGATAGAACTCAGCTCTCTTGCAATTCACTGTACCTCAGTTGCAGGAACTTTACCTGATAAGCAGAAGGACATTCAGAGGTATTCCAAAGAAAAGAGCAGGGCCTGGCTAATATAGTACTTAGCTGGTATAATGTGTAGTTTCCTGGGGTAGGTTAACTTTGGTTTTGAGGAAAAATAGTTTTTGTTTAATGCCCTCATCAATTAGTGCAATGTGACACACTGAACAATGAATTCAACTGATTGTTATCTGGTTAATACACCAAAAAGGGATTTTCTCCTCTATGTGGTTTATTTAAAGGGAGTTTAAATTCACCTAGTTTTACATACCTGAAAGTACAGCATCTATTGGTCCAAATCCCTCAGCAGACAGATCTAATGTGAAGAAAAAAAATCCTTTCTATCATAAGCATCTGGCTACAACAGATAAATGATTCTGCATTGTCCTAAGGAAGCTTAGGAAGCTGTCTTAGACCTTGCCACTCAAATCTTTAACAGGCCCAAGCTAAACAAACATTTCAGTTTAGATTAATCCTTATCAGAACATCATCTTCTGCCTAAAAAGGTACAGACCTCCACTGAGATAATTTTGGGACCTTGGCGGGTCAGTGTTGTGGACAAGTAAAGAAGTCACCCTCACAAGTGAGGAAGGCTTGCCAGCAACCTCCTCAAACTCTGCTGTGTACTTTAATGGCTGCAGCTGCTGCCAGTGGCTCTTGCATGCTCCCATACAACCTAACTCATGATTATTAACATCTGTACATTAGGACATAACTAAAGAACCCTCCAATCATTGTTTATTTCATTTCCAGTCCGAAAATAAATAGAAAAAAGATTTGACATTCTCATGTTTTTTATCTTTTTCATTCTTCAAGAATTTTTTTTTCCAAAAATATAAGCCCATAAACCATGTCATTCTAACATTTTAATTTTTTTTTCCCTCTGGTTCAAAATAAAACTGATTCTGAAGCTGCAAGTCTTTCTGTGGAGTGGAAATTTCAATGTCTATGTATTTCTAGAGTTTTCTGAACTATGCAAGCCTTTGACAATACTTTGCCTCTGCCATACTGACAATTAAAATATGCAGTCTTCAAAGAAGCATGATTTACAGTTTAATCCATATTTTACTCCTATAAAACCACAGCAAATCAGAAATATACTTTGTGAAACAAATGAAGCTACAGACATTTACTGTTTCTATAGTCCAGAGAAGAATCACACAGAAATTTTAAAATCTTTTCTTTTTTAAATTATACTCAGAGCTTCGAAGGAGAGGTTGTTAGTTTTTTTTATATTTATTCATCTTTAAGCTGCCAGAAATGAGAAGGGACAAAAGCTGCAATTAAACTCTACTGTTCCATAAACTAAAAGAAAATTAAAAAATAAAAAATTTGTACAGATGTTTTCACAGTCTGCTTCAGCTCCTTGCAAAAGTTATTTACACTCTTGTGTTCACAACTATATTAAATCCTCAAAATAACTATGTTGACTGCCTACTTTAATTCTTGTCATCAAAATTACTTAAAAGCCATTCTTGTAGTATAAACAATTCTTCAAGGAGTTTACATATTCCCCAGTTTGAAGAAATCCCTTTAGCAACACAGAACACAAGACGTCAACACTTTTCAATCACATGCTAATTAAACTGAACTATACATTTGCAGAGTAAATGTGAACAGCACGCATAAACAACAGCAGCCTCCACTGCCATTATCTCTCAGAGTGTGGCTACATTTCAGTTCTAGTCTCTGATTTAGCCCATGATAATTTAAAAGGGACACTTCTAAACAGCCACAATTTTTAATGGAAATCCATGAACAACACTGTGCTTTGAAAACATTTCTGTGTATAGCCCATCTTATTTTTCTTCATAAGCGTTGCTTTACTTAAATACAAGAACCTTTCTTGATAATAAGTGCATATATAAGCACTGCTATTTCTTTAACTCAATCATAATCTTCTGTTTGTGTTTGAAAAAGACCCTTTTAATTATCAGGTCTCTAACAGGCTCCTCTTTCATCCTTCTATGTCTCTCTAACTTCCTCTTCTGTAAAAGGTGTAATTCTAAGCTGTGTAAGAACTGTTTATTCCAATAAAGAGCTGATTTACTTGTTCCTGGGACCTGATTGTGTTGACATTGAAGTTCCTGTTATCCTACTTTAATTATATAAATTTACAGAACTTAAACTTAGGCTTGGTTTAAAGGAAGCTTAATTTGAGATCCTGTTGAGTTCCAAGCTTTGCCTCAGCTTCACATCTGTGAATAGAGACAATCCTTTGGTATGATTCCCTCCTCGTCACATGCAATTTATGTGCCTTTACATAGAATTTTGTTTTGGTTTGGGGTTTTGTTGTTGTTGCTTTGGGTTTGGGTTTTTTTGTTTGTTTGTTTTGTTTCTGTCTTTTTTTTTTTCATTGGCAGCCAACTTTGGCAGCTTGGCTTGTATTTTTGATTATAGAGAAAGGCCAGGTCTTTGGCTTGTCTGAGTTTTGATTTATCTGCAGGCCTGCCCAGATCTACTTAGAAATGCCCATGTGCACTACACTTCAGGGGATAAAAAAAAGAAAGAAAAAAAAAGGAAAAATGATTCAAAGCTTTTCATTTACAAATTGGCAATGTATTCATAATCATATTGTTGCTGCCTCCTTTTTCATTTACTCTTGTCCTTTGTGGAGGTCTGGCCATGTGCTGAAAAAGTTCTCCATTGCACAATAAGCAATTGCTGAAAAATGTTCCCTCTTATGTTAATGTACCTAGAGATGTCATTAATTTTCTCTAGAAATAAAAAGCAATAAATAGGATAAAAGTTAATAGCCAAAGTCCTTTACTGGGCTACTGGAACCCTGGAAAAAAAAAGGAGCAAATCTGTGCAAAAACCATCCTCTCAAGGCAGTAAAACACTTGGTGCAGTTTAATTGTGTGAAGAAATGGAACATTGTATTCAAAGCAATAAATAAAAAGTATGAGCTTTTATGCCTGACAGCTTCTGTGTAGTAATTAATATGGAATACATAACTACCAGAGTAAAGGCACAGGTCTTGATTTTAAGCGAAACACATCAAGGTGTTAAAACTTCTGGAAATTGTCAGCAATTCTGAACAGAAGGTCTTCAGATACACACGACCAAGGGGAGGAAGTCAGGATTTTTGGCTTAGAGAATATCTATCAGTGATTCACTGACAAGCAAAAGCAAACAATTAGGTGTTCTGCTGGAGTCTGTCCACATCTGCTTTTTCTGAGACCATTATTAATGACCTAAGTAGACAGAAACCTGTGGTTAGCCCACAAGTGTCATGAAATTGAGAGGAATTTTAACATACATTGGAAAAAATAGACTGGAATTCAAAATGGCAATAACAGACTAAAGAAAAAGAGAATGAAATGGAATAGAGCCTGGTAGAAAATGCCCAATTTAGGAATCATTGACTACACAGTATGGAACGAAGGATCAGGATTTAATTTAATTACTTCAGGAGAGGAGATGAAAATTTCAATCATGAACCAAATATGAGATTGGAGGAATGGTTCCAGCATGAAGAAGTGAGGACAATAGTCTTCCAAACTGTTGTACAATGGAAAATAATAGCCTTTGGGGGCTATGATAGGAAAAAATGTACTCAAAATATATCAAGAAACAGACATAGTAGGTGTCAGAAAAAATCCAAACGGTAAAAAGCTTGGAAAGACTGGAAAGGATCTGCAGAGAACTGTAAAGTTTCCAACACTGGAATATATAAAACCTGACTGAAGACATATTTTTTCATATAATGAAAAGTGCTTTCTTGTACAAGTCCAGATAAAGTAAAAAAGTCACTTAATACAATTTTCCTTCTGATTTTATGTCAGTGTGCAAAGATTTATTTTTTTCCCTCAACAGCTACTAACAAAAATTTAAAATAAAAAAATACTTCCATATTAAATGGTTTGAATTTTGGGCATTGCATATGTCTTCTGTTCTTTGAACAAATCTCTGTTAATCTACTCTTATTAGTCTCCCGTTAGATATTATTCAAGGTTCAAATGTTGATTTAAAAATTTAGTTTCTCAAAGCTTTTATGCTTGGATAAGAAGTTTTTTCATCTTCCTAAATGTAGCATTGAATTAATACAAATTCTTTAAACACAAGGTTATAGACGGTCTAAATTTCACGATTTTATCATGACTGTTTCAAGCATGATTTTGACTAGATGGAGGTTGAAGAATGTTTGTTTTTCATGACATCAAACAATTATGGAGAACTCAGCTGTTGTTAAGGCAGCTTTAATTGAATATATAATTACATAGGAATTTTCCTGCAGAATGGCATTGCTCTTTGAGAAAAGAATAAAGATGGTGGAAGCACATTTGACAGGTAACACTTTCTGTTAGTACAATGTGGCCACAAAAATAAACAATACAGTCTATTTTTAGCAAAATTCCAATTACTTTTTTTTTTTTTTTTAGTGCATAGGATTGTGACAGCAAGTCCTTGGATTTCTGCTGACATAGTATCCTACATATGTCCTACTGACACAGAAAAAGCACCTTTGTGATCCTTCTAAAATCAGCTCCTCTCCTGGATCCAGGCCAGATCTCTGTGTTTGATGTTTCATCCATACCCTTGGGGAACACTTCTCATCCTCTCATTCACATTATGGCTACTTCTAGCATTATAAAGGAGCTTTAAAATATCACTCATCATGACACTTTCCTATGTCTGTGTAGTGAAAAATGGCCTTAGTGCCCATGAGAACCTAATTTTAAATACTAATGAACAACTCTTCTCACACATCCATGGCTAGGCCTGGGAGGTGTCTGCTCTACAACTTGCAAAGGGGAAGGAACATGTTCCTTGTCTGCTCTACAATGTGCAAAGTGGAAGGAATGTGTTCCTTCATGACCAAGTTGACAGTGCTGTAGCAATCCCACTGTGCCTCCTCAGTGGAAGCAAATGGGCTGCTCCACTCACAAGAAAAATGAGCAAATTAATGTTGCAAGAGATCATCTATTATGTGACTGCTACCACTGCACAGATTTCCATGGAAAGTTGCAGTGCTCTTTTCCAACAGGGAAGAGTATGTCAGGAAGCAGTGTTTTATGCGCAGTGTTCTTGGAAGAAAGAAAAAAGAAAGCAGAAGGAGAAAACAGTTATTTTAAGTCACAATAAAGTTTACAGTTTCTTTTGAAAACTGTCTGCCACTAGTTAATCTATTGACAGGGACCACCTGACTGGTGGAGGCCTTCCCCCTGCAGAGGATACTCACCTGAAGGGTAAGAGTTTCCTGAAGCTTGTGTTGATAAAAATGTTGTCAAAACTGACACAATTTTTACCTCCAGCATGTTTATAGGAGGCCATGATAGGAGGCTGAAGGTTCCTGCTGTTTCACTCTTGCTGACAATATTTCAAGTCACTAATATAGCTCTCTTTTTGTTTTCATGACTTTTGAACAATAATAATTCTAAGATATCTAAACTACCTAAACATTTCTTTCAAACAGCATTTTGCTGATGAGACTTGAGAGTCCAAAATAATGTTAAAAAAAATAAAAATTAAGACTCAAGACCATGATGAAAAAGAAAGGTTTATATATGCCAAAGCAGAATTATCAAAAACATAAAGGCTCTTTTCACATTTAGTTATGAGAATAACTACATACATGCATACCAGATTAAATAATATGTGTTTTCACACATGCCCAAATAAAAGTTGTCTGCGAATGCTTTGCAAATTCGAGTCCACAATTCAAGTAGGCACAAAACATGGACATACTTTGGCATAACTGGCCCCAGAGAAGTTCATTAATTACTTTTCCCCTAATTACCCTGCCTACTTAGCAAACAAATAAACATGATTTGTTTGACTGGAGCAAAGCAAACTTATGACAACTATTCAGACTTTTAACTGATGCTGTTTCTGTCCTTTCTTATCATTTGGATTGTGTGGTCTTTAAGTAAGATGGCAAAGCTTGTGCTTTGCTCCTGAAGAAGTTAAACCCCAGGAAAACCTACAAAGTATTGGATTCCAAGTGCATTAGTGTTAATGCTAAGGACTAAGTAAAACACAGAACATGCTGAGCCCAATGAAAACACCAATTACCTCAACCAATAATTAAAGTAAAACAGTTTGTGGGAGTGAATGGAGCATTGTTGGAATCATAATGACAGTGAAGGAAAGTAGGAAAAAAGCCTATCATAGAATGGTTTATCTCTTAAGTAAAGAGTCTGAGCTTCTTTGCATTTCTTGGGTTTCTGCTGATATCTGCGTTATAATCTAAACCCAAGATTCCTCATTGATTTCATCAACAACAGCCTATTTCATGACTGGTATTAACAACATTTCTGTAAGGCTGCTAGGTCAGAGCTCAAGGACTATGGAAAATTCCTTAATCAGACACTAAAAAAACAAAACCAGAAACAAGTACTTCCTCAGTGCTAAATTCCACTTACAGTTACATGCGTGTTGATTCTCCTGTAAGCCAGTAATGCAAAACATTACATAAGTTCACTGCTATGCTTTAAAGAAATGTCCACGATTTCCCTTCATCTTTCTACTTCACAGATTTAAGTCTGAAGTTATACAGTGGTATATTAATCAGATAACCTGATGTCTGCTTCAACTTTTGTTCTCTTTCTTTTCCTGCTTTTCCCCTATTAGCCATCTACTTAAATGCTGCTGGAGTATATCCTTTGAGTCAGGGCATGCCTTCAGTTTCTGTTCCCTAGGCTTGCCCTCCACTGCTCTAGAGGTCTGTTGTGGTTGGCAGCAAAGCAAGTAAATTTCTTTTCCATATTGCTATTCAGAGAGCTAATGTAGGACTTCACAGCAACCTCTTCCTTAAAAAAAAACCCCAAGCCAACTATTCTTACAGTTTAATAACTGCTCAGAGCATGCTAGAGATCCAGTAGTCCTTGTGCCCAAAGGCACAGGTGCTATTCAAATGCACAATACAGGACAGATCTGTTCCAACAACAGAGAATATATATTATGAAACAGATTTACCAGGGTGTCTTTAGCAAACACTGTAGACAACTGAATGTCTTTTTTTAGTATATTAGTAGAGAAAACTACCAGTAGCACATGAAATTTTGTTGCCACTAAGCATAAAGAAGCAGGGTTTGTCTAATCCCAATGCTCTCCATCAGTTTTTCTACAATGTTTATTGGTCCTACAATGGAAAGGATCAATAAATGAAAATGAGGCTGGTCCTGTTCTTGATTGCATCCATATAAGCAGGGAGGAGAGGTCTTTTTTTTTCTGAAGCCTCTGTATCTGTGTGACATGAGCACGACCTGCAGTTCAGTCTTTTGGGAATGTTTGACATAAGAAGTTAGCATAGAGTTTGCATCAGGTTTTTTTTTTCTTTGACTACAATTTGTGAAGGCTAGTAACACTGTTGGGGGAAAATAACAATTTTATATGCAGAGGTGTATTTAAGAGCCTGCGTTTCCCCCTCTTTGTTTGATGCATTTCTGGATGCAGAATGTGAACTTGACTGACTTGAAATTATAGCTAGACCCCTGCATTGGAATGTCCTTCAGGCAGAAAAATCTGCCTTTTACAGCAGCCTACAGCCCTTCCCTCCAACTTATTTGATTTTAAACTATTGCTAAAAATCCAAAGAGAGCCCCCTTTTGGTTTAAAACCCTCTCAGGCATATATTGTGTTTCTGTCATAGGAGTGATTCTGAGAGGGACTAATTAAAAGTCCAATGAATGTGTGAGGGTTAAACTCACAGGCTCTGCTCATTAACAGTCGCTCACCTAAGAATATTTTGAGACCTCTTTTCTGTGATGGGAAAGGGAGGAATAAGACTAGACAACACTTAAGAGCTCACATTTTATTGCACAAACACACATTTCTGTTGCTTTACAAGGCCTGCAGTGATGACAATATCTAATTTAATGAGAATATTCCTCCCTTACCTCTGTGTTTCTTTTGGGAAAATAACAAAAGAAAACAAAAAAAAAATCACTAATGAACACCCCTTCCCCCAAGAAATAAGGAAAATCAGAACCATTTTGTTAATTGTCTTTTTCCTGCTGTTTCCATGGCAATACTGGCTACTAGACTTCACTGCAGAGTGACAGTCCAACAATTCACACACTACACCCTTTCAGGCACAATGAATGGCTGTGAAAGAGGCAGAACAGGCACTATTCAGGAAACATGTGATATCTACTCAATGCACTACCTTTCATCCACATTTTCCAAATTGCAGCTAATTTAATTCCAAACAAATGGCTAAGAGGTACAAATGAGGATTAAAAGGAAAAGAACATCTTGAGCTCTAATGGGGACGGTTTGTGTGAAGAACAATATAGCACTTTCTTCTGATGCCAAGGCTGCCGAATTGAAAGATGCACTTTCCCTCTTCTTCTGAGGCCTTAATTTATACTCTACATCAATAGTGAAATAAACATGGCAGATTTTTTTTTTTTAACAATTTAGGTAGATTTTGGCTTTCCCTTCAGAAACATTTTTGTTACATGGAGATATAATTTTGATTTTCTTCAAATTAAGAAGAAAACCTGTAATTTTTCAAGAAAGACAGCTTTCTTGACTAGGCCTCTCATTCAATCTGTCTCTGAAGTTATTGTTTTAAGTCTCATAGAAAATGCCATGACAAATACTTTCAGGTCACCTTAAGAAGTAACAACGGACCTTTTGAGAATGTTAGTGCCCGGAAGGAAATTATTATTCACATTAGATTTAATGACAGTGAGACTTTTTTTCATGTGATTCTTTTTATTTTAACATGCAAAGTGTATTATTTTTGCTTAAAATGGATCAATGAAAATGTTGATTTTTGCCATATTCAGTTAAGCATGAGGCAAGATGTTTAAAAAACTTCCATATTTGGTAACTTGTAGTATGACATCATAAACACTGACAATGTCAGACATGCACTGAACCACATGCAGTTTATACTGAGAATACAGATGGTGTAGAGGGAAATACAGCAGATTAACAAAACAGCTTTAAAGATTGTGTTTTGCCAAATTTCCCCCTTTTCTATTTTCGATCTTTAAAATTATTTAAACCAACAATCTGTGCAAAAATACTTCCTACTCAGAAGAAATATTCTTCATTGCAGCCATATTTTTGTCCAGTTGATGTATTCAAAATAACCCTTTAGATGTAATTGCAATCCATATTAGTTTTTAACATATTAATTTATATTTCAGTTAAAAATACTTCAGCTTTTATGAATTTCTTACACAGAGGTACTATACATGTCATTTTTTTATCTTTCAGAAGCAGCATTTGATGCTGCATTGCCAATAAACAAAGGAATAAAAAAAGCTGGTGAACACTTTGCAAGTTTTGCTGATAAGTGTGTCTTGACTTGCAAATGTTTTCTATTATTAGATTCAAGTGAACATACTTACAGACTTGCTTACCTGTTATTGACAAATAAAATTTCCAAATGAGATCAACATTCCTTGCTTAGGCCTCAGACAGAGCTGTTCTGTGATGTACCTAATATGACACTGATCTGTCCTAATTTAAGAATATGAAGAAAAGCTGAAGACTTTTAATGACTAAATTTGAATGCAAAGCAGTGTTTTCAAAATCTAGCTACTAAATGCATACTTCTTCTTGTAGCAAGTAAGACTTTAACAGCAGTGTAGCATTTAAAAAATCTTGTTGAAATCAATTCTTGGTAAGTTGTGATAAACATTCAAGATAGTAGTTAATTTTATTTTTTATATGAAGAGACAGAATATTACTATAAAATTCACTTAATTATGGGCAATGAAGCTGCATGAGCTTGGGTACCAAACAAATCTGTTCAGAGACGTAAATGATTTTAAAAAGTGTTAAGTCCTATAGATCTACACTGACACTAACGAGGTAGATTGAGTAACCACCTTTCAAAAGAAATCAATCAATAGTGTATCAAACTATCTGGGGTTCTGTTGAATTGCTGGTTTTAACACAGAAAAGTTCTTCAGTAGTGTCATTTTGCTTTGCTTTGCAGCTCCAAAGATTCTTTGCCTTTTAAGGGGTGTTAGCAAAGTTAGACATCTAAATGGTTTATGAAACTTTACACTCCCACAAAGAGATGCTACATTCCTGATTTGCAGTCTGCACTGGTTTTGATTTATTATTATGCAGTGTTCAAAATACCAGAGGATAAGAGCAATAATTTCAGATTTCCATGCTTGTCTTAGTACAATAAGATAAAATTTTGTATTGAAAAAGTATTGGAGTGATATTATAGTCCGGTACAAATATATGTTGTTTTCCACACCAGGAAACAACCTTGGTATGCCTTTTGAGGTCATTTTAGAGCACATAACCCAGATTTTAGTATGTGTACTTCTGAAAGGGGTGGAGATAGACATGCACATAAGAGATAACCAAGTCTGAGCCTAGAAGCTTCACTTCCTTACCCAGGTCTGGACAGATTCTTTTCTATGACTTTGTGACAAATACATTCTAATGTAAGGCTGGTGCTGACACAGTTAGACCTGGGAACAGTTGACTCTAGATTTCTCCTGGTATACCTTATCCAAGTCATCAGGGGATAACACTTCTTCATGGCTTCCCTTCCTCATCCACAAACTTCTGGCGCCCACTGGATGGCACCCAGGACTCTGCTTAGATGTCTTCTCTGTGCAATGCCTTGGAAGGAGAATACCAAAGATATTTCATTCTGTTTCAACGCCTTTACAAAAGAAAATCCAAAACTTCACAGTAAAATTAAGACTAAATATTTCAGTCTCTTCACTGCCACCACCAGAACTCCACTCACAATGAAACACAAAAGATTCATCTTCATTCCCCTCAGAATTTGGTTCAGTCTTGCCCACAGTTAGCTAAATCACCAAAGTTTAGGGGCTTTCAGAGAAAGATTGGCTGAGATTGTAGTGGAATCTGAAAGCGAGTAAACATTATCAGGCTCTTGATCTTTTAGGGAAAACCCCCACACATTCCTGTATGATATGTGTTGCAAAACTGGGTCAATAATATTAGAGTTTCATCATACATGAAGAAGTCTTCTCTTTTCCTCTTTTTGATTTCTGCTTGAAATTCCTGAGAAGGAGAGAACAGAAAAATTCAGAACCATGTTTCTCTTTAGCAAACAGTATTTCAGTTAGTGTCTCTCCAGAACAGCATTTTGATTTTCATAGTGGAAAAAAAGAGAGGGCAAGGAAAAAAAAAAAACCCTGCAAAAATAATAACCAGGTAAGCAGAAAAGCTACTAAAAACAGCACTGAAAATTAAAGCAATTGTCTGGAATTATATCAACAAATCCTCAATGCTTTTGCTAAATTTACATTAAAGTCATTGAAACACATTTACATGTCAATAAAACAGTGAACAGACAGAGATTTTCATGCCTCTAGCAAAGTGCTCTATTCCAAATTTAGCTCCAAATTCTTTAGCAGCTCAGGCTTCAGTAAGTTTTACCAGACAATTTTGTTGCCTGACCCCAGGCCCTGGTTTCTGTTTTTCATTTCCACTATGGCTTATTTATTCTTGATAGAATGACAGACGTGCCGCCCTCTCCAGGTCACAGCTCTATCAGTGCTTGGATCAGCCTGCCAGGAATATCATTAGTGCAACCAGCACATCCACTGGGGAGGTAACACCATTCCTGAGAGAGGTCCTGGGCCAGTTGCACAGCTGATGGAAATCTGTGCTGTGGAGCAATAAAGATTTGCAGCCAAAACAGCTCCAGCCATCCACTGACTCCAGTATCTCTTTCCAGATGAATATTCCCATACAGAATAGAAGTCTCCTATCAGGTCATTCAGATGTGAGATTGTTTGCTGAGTGTTTCCCATTCCTGGAGTATATTCTCTTTTACAAAACAAGTCCTGTGACTCTTCTGTTAAAATAAAAAGAGTTCTATATTTATTTTGAAATACAGAAACTTTTTTGTAAAGATGACTCATATGACAAGGGATAGTTTTATTTTTAGCTTATTTTTTATTATTTATGCAACAAGCAAGACATAGAAAAATTATGCTTTTTTTATTAGTTATGCAACAAGAAAGACGTAGAAAAATTATGCTTTTTTTCTTCCCTCTTCCACTTTAATTCAGGCACACATGTAGATTTGGAGATCTTCACTGCCAAACCCTCTATCACTTTCAGAGGGTTCTGTCTTGACTGACCTAAGCCTCATCCTGGTTCTAATGTGAAACAGATGAAAACTTTCTACTCTGAAGGGAAAAACAAAAAAAAAAAAAGAGAGAAACAAGGCAGAAGATATTGTCACTAGACACATATTTGTTGCTTGTAAAGTAGTTATATAGCTCCCTGGGCCCACTTTGAAACCAAGGCCAAGATCTGACCTCAGTGTTTTCCTCTGAGCAGATGCTTAACTATGAATTCACTTGTCACTTAAGAAAGGAGTCCTTGATTTTTATTTTTTTTTCCTTCCTCTACCCTCATAACAATTGTTCCTTTAAAACAGTTGCATCCACATTTTCTGTGTAAAGATTTTCCTCTAATGTCACTGGGAGCAACACTTCATGATGGAATGTATTTAAAGATTGATGCTGTCATTTTCCAATAATTTGCATCACTTTTTTTCCAGATTGATCAGTTTGTCTTTTCCAAGGGTACTTCCTCAAATGCTTTCAGCTTTGTGATCAGGTATTTCTGTGTCCTCAGATCATGACTTGGAGCCTGCTGTAAAATGCCAGGAGAAGGTAGAGAGAAGAGATGAGTGAAGGACTGCACAGGACTCTCTGCATGTTGTCGGTGCCATGCAGAACCTGTGAGAATGTGTGAAGGCAGAGCTTCAGGGGCCATCCTGCACCAGAAGTTACCTAGTCAGAAACCTTGGCATGGCTCTGAGTCACCACATGGCATTTTTAGACCTTACCCATCAGCTTTTTACCCAATACAGCTGAGTAAAGCATTCACCAGGAAACAAGAAACCACTCACGGTTCCTCTGGTTTCAGGTTTCCTTATAAATTCAAAAATGAAATAAAGTTCATTGTGATTTGTTAATGTTTGCTAATCTCT
This sequence comes from Geospiza fortis, assembly GCF_000277835.1. Taxonomy (NCBI): domain Eukaryota; kingdom Metazoa; phylum Chordata; class Aves; order Passeriformes; family Thraupidae; genus Geospiza; species Geospiza fortis. The sequence continues at coordinate 746,898 of NW_005054511.1, forward strand.
TGAGAAAAATAGACTGAGATTCGATGATTTGAAAGTGTGGGAAAGGAGTGGCTCTTCAAATTATACTAAATGATATATGAATACTAGATCTGCTAATCCTAATTTTTCCATTTGGATTAGTCTGAAGTTTAATAATGCTTTGTTTAGCACATAGACACTAAATAAAAAAGAGTACTCTCAGAAATTGCCCTAAAGAAAGTTTATGGGATATAAAGCAGTAGATATTTCAGTAAAAAAAGAAAAGTAAAATAGAAAAAATAAAAAAGGAGAACCTCAACAGGATACTAAAATGTAAAAATTTTAAAATACATTTGCAAAGGATTTGAAATGAAATTATCCAAAGTGATGAGCAGACCTCATAAAGCAATATGAGTATGGAATGGAAATGAAGGGATATTATCATGAAGATAAATAAGAAGACTCAGATGTGACTTAAATATTGAATACATTAAATTTAATAAACATGGAGAGGTCTGGAATCAGCAGCAGAGACAAAACTGAGCCAAAGTGTCTGGTTAGTAATAATGAATATTTCATTTTTGTACTAAAGGCCCTCGCAGAAAAATTTCTATGAAAGCATGAGCATTTCTTATGCCATAGGAGAATCAACTCTTTATTTATTGTAACAGACAAACTATTTCCAGTATGAATGTACTCTTGAAAAACTTTTACATTTAAGATACAAGGACACTACTTATAAACCCTTTATCTTGGTAAAATCTTATGATTGAGTGCTATAAACATACCAGATATTATACTGGAGACCCTTTTTCTAAACCTAAGTAATGATGTCAGTGTTATTTATCAAAGCAGGAGGTACCCTAGTCTTCAGAATAAGAACTACTTCTTATATTGGATTTTCATGGAGAATGTTGCTGTGGACAGGAGGTCCGAATTTGTCTAATTTAAATTTTTTCCAGCATTATCTCTTGTCTTCACTTAGACTTTTAGAAAATAGTGACAAAGTCAGAGCAGGTGTATCAAGGACAGAGGCTGCAGCTTCCCTGGCTGATCTACATCCCACATGCATCCCTTGGTTCTAGAAGGACTGTCATGAGAGTGGCATTAATGGCAGAAATGGCTCTGGTTGGGGACATGTGCCAGTTCCATGAAACTGCTTGAAGATGCATGATTGTCATTCAATCAAAAAATCATAAGGATCCAATAACATAATACAATCAAGACAAGCAAGAGTAGTGATTTTGTAAGGTTTGTTGTTGATATGCTGCAAATGTTGGGATTCCTTGGCAATGAACTGTATGTTTAGATGAGGAGCAGGTTAACATATCCAGGCTAAATAGCTCTCTGGGAAAAGTGGAGCTGCTTCAGCACTTGGAGATATTTCCTAAAGAATACTGACTTGGACAATTTATCATCTTCAACTGGCTGGCTCTTACTGTTTTCATAAACTGCTAAATAAGAGCTTTAGGTTAAATAAGTCCCGTATATGATCATATCCACAGGGGGTTAATATAATTAAGGGTTAATATAGTTAAGATGCCTGAGGAATACAAAATTTAGTGAATATTTCAGCTTTAATAAAGAAGCAGGGTCATGTACATTGGATTGTTGTGCTGGCCAAATGTTCAAGTGTGTGGCAAATTTGACTTCTTTTCCACCAAGCTGTTCCAGCATAATAAATCTTAGTTTTGGGTTTTTGGGGTTTTCCCCCCCTCTACGTTGTTGTTAATTTTAAACACAAAGTTTAGACATGCATTTCTGGCAGCACGCTGCCAGCCCAGTGCTCTGATTCACTACCTGCAGCAGAAGGCATGAACGCCACCAGATGCTGTCAAACAAGCAGGATTTATCAAAGCATGTGTGATCGGTTGTGTTTGCAGCGAGATTTATCAATGTTTATGTGATCGATTGTGTTTGCAGCTCTGAGGGCCGGCAAGGCCGCGCTGCTCCTTGAGGCCGTCGGTGCCAGGCCGGGGATGCGAGGCCGGGAGCGGTGGCCCGAGAGCGACCCCGCGCGGCCGCACCCGGGGCAGCCGCGGGGCCCCGCGAGGAAGCATCGACAGTTCTTTTTCCTTATGTGTTTTCGCTTATGTGCTCATTTCACTCGCGCACCGCCCCCGCCCCCTGTCCCAGCAGCGGCTTGCACCGAACAAAGGACACCTGACAAACCGCTCTCGGTTTGTGTTTTATTATTTCTCCCCACCCCTCAAACTGTCAGGATAAAGAAATGTGGGCAGCGGGTCGGGTTTTCGGCGTAAAGGCCCCGCACAGCTGGGGAGCAGAGGTGGCTGTGCATCCCCTGGGCCAGCCCAGCTGTGTCCCCGGCTGTGTCCCCTGTCCCCAGGCCGACCAGCGGAGCAGCTGCGCTGGCCACAGGCACTGGAGCATCGGGGGCACCCATCCTGTCCACTCCGTCCTATTTCCTCCAGACCTCTAATTTTCTATTTGCACACTGAGCCGCCAAGCATTTCTGGCTTTATGGGCCTCGAGTTCTTCCTCTGGGAGGTGTGTTAAAGTAATCACAGAACTTGAGCTGAAACAGGGTTTAAACTTTTCTGTAGTACTTTCAAGTATTGTTGCAGCTCAAAGTATTTACTGCAATAGATAGAAAAATCACGAAAAAGTAATGTTAACATGCTCCTTGGCTTATTCTTCTGGAGACTGTGACTGCTGATATGTTAAAAAATTGAACAGCTCCAGCTGACCAGGCTATGCTTTAGTGTCCACCTTTGCAGCATTACCAGTGTCACATTTGCTGTATGTGCAGCATTGCCATCAGCTGTGTCTCAGAAAAAAAGCTTTGTTGTCTTCATCACTTTTTGCAAGACAGCACAATAAGCCACACACTGCTCAATTCCTCAACAGGAACAAGTTGTAAAAGTTTATTGCTGCAGTAAAAATAAGTGTAAATCAGCAGACTGGCTTGATTTCACTGTTTTATACTGAAAATTATCTTGAAAGCCTCTCTCTCTGTTGTTTCTGTGTCCATGGGAAGCTTGCCAAGTATTATACTGACTCTCCCACTATCATTTGCATACATTAAAAAATATAAGCCAAGCTCCTTCACTATGGAATAGAAACTGTGCCCACATATAGCTCAAAGCTGGCTTGAGAGCAAGGATTTGGTACATTCTTATCTCCTTTAACAGTTACCCTAGAAGTTAATGTTCTTCTTGAACTGAAAAAGGTTTTTTTGCATAAACATCTACTGTTTGAGAAACTTGCTGTTTAAATACTGAAAGCCAAATTATGACTTTGGTCTTCCACTGAAAATTTTACAACTGTAAAAGAATAGTTTTCTTCTTTTCATTTCTTTGAAAAAATGTCAAAAACCTTTTCATCTGAACATTTTCTGACTCTCTATACAGAAACCATGGTTGCTGCCTTTCAGTGTTAAGCGATATGTTGTGTATAAAATCAGTTCTAATTTATTCTAAGCCTTCTGAGTTATGTGCAAGGAAAAGACAGAAGTTTTCTGTTGGTTTAAGCAATGAGGTGCTTAGGTGATTTATTAAGCGAACTCGTATGTATTGCTGCTAACTCTTCTGGTTTTGTCATGAGTTTATAGTGTTTCTCTTAAGCAATCATTTCTTGGAACTGTGTAGTTTCATGATACTCCTTGCTTTTTTAAACAAGAATCTATTATGTTTTAGACATCACGCAAGTATAAATTGTTTGTGAATATAAAGCAAATTTATTTCTAAGGCTGAAAAAAACCTAACCAAAAAGAGTAATGAAATATAATTCATATTTATTTTAACCAGTCTGTATTCAAACCTATTTTAGGATTTTACTGGAACTTATTCTTAGTTTTCAGCTGTTTCAGTATTGTAATTTTTATTTAGAAAAAATAAATAAAAAGTAAAAAGTACTCACTCTCAAGTTTTAAATTAACTCTAAATAATTTTGAATAAAGTAAGTGCATATAATTTAACTTAATTTTAAGACAAAAAGCCCCAATATAAACACTAGCCCTTCTTGAAACATGGACTATCACTCCCTTCTGCCCCAGCCTTAAAAAAACCCCAATTCAACAAGAGACAAACTATGCAAATCACTGGCTCTAGGGACAAAGTTGCAGAACAAAAATGCAATTCAAAACAATTTTTTTTTTAATATGTGTCAGTCTTGAAAAGGATAGGAATGCTTACTTATCTTACATAGCTCATCAATGTAAATCAGTAAATATATTTCAACTTTTCATTGATAAACTCTCTGTGCAAGAGAAGAAAAATAACGCAATTCATTGGTAATGTAGAGCATGGAATTACTGTAGGAGGTTTTTAATTGAAGACAAATATGATTGCTAAACCTTGACTTAGACCTTTGTAAGAGTGATTTTGGTGAGACTGGAAAACTTAGATTTTCACTTTCCCTGTAACTGAGAATGTCTACAGCTCCTTTGTGTCGGTGAGCACCATCAGTCAGTTCCACAGTCACTGGTTGTTATTATTTTCTCTGTGCTAGAAATACCAAGTCTTTTCACTGCCTGAGAAAAATATAAATATTTTTTGGTAAAATAATTTTAGACACATTTTTCCTACTGGCAGAGAAAGCTCTGAAACTGTTTGGAAGCTAAAGCTAAACAGAAGAGTAAACCTTTAGTGAATTTGAAGTGCTGCTGTTATATTTGTGTAGTCAACCAAAGAGTGACCTGTGGATGGTCTTATGCCAACAGATAATCCCAAACATACAAAAGCAAAACATTCTTACATATTTTGGCAAAACCCCTGTATGTCACAGCACGTGGCACTATAGAAACTTTTAGGTGCTGCCATATTAAATGACTGGTTAAGTACCTGGCATAGATTTTATAACACTTCATATTGCTCCAAGAAAGATATAAGATGTCCAATTAGTCCTTCATATCAGAATTTAGGTTGGATTTCATACTGTGACTTCCTAGTCAGAAACAAAACCAAGGCAACCTCTCCATCTGAACCACATACAAGACTGAAAAATAAAAGCAGCAGTTCTAGGTGGATGTGTTAGAGTTCTAAGACACATTGTTGGGGTTGGCAATTATTTGGCAGGCCCAAATGTCTGGAAAGGAGTAATTAACATATGGGATATTCTACTCCAGAAGATAAGGCCAAAATTATTTTCCATTAAAAAAAATTCTCAAAGGAAATGTTATTCAAAGGAAGGCCTTCTTAGATCTTGATTCCTATACCTAGAAATGCATAAGAATAACACAATGCCTGCCATCAGGGCAGAATTAGGTGAATGTCCACCCTTAGGGATTAATGTAAACCGAAAAAGGATTAATAATTTCCATAGCTGCTCTCCCAGTTCTGTGAGTCACAAACTTTAAAGATGTTTATGTTCCCCTGATCAGGTCATGATTAACTTTCTTCTGCTTCTGTGTTAATAGGTGAATTATCACACTCTGAGTAACAATCCAAAGTAATAAAATCATATTAATCCCTGCCCTGAATAATGAAATCTGGTTTCAAATGAAGATTGCTATCAGAATAAAGACTCCAAAATGATATCCTAACAAACACTCTTTATTTAATTTCTTATGGCTTTAAAACCATAGATGTTTTAGTCTTATGATGGGTCTTATGTGCAGCTCTAAATTTCACTCTAATAGTAATATACCCTTTAGTCACCCATTGCCAGGAAACTTAGTGTTGTAGTCTTACTGGCTTTCTGACTGAAGTGGCCTTTACTGAACTGTAAGCATGACTAATTATTAGGAAAGTAGAGTGCAGAAACAGAATTTAAGAGATTTATAATATTTGGAAAACACATTTCCTATAATAACAACAGGGTTGGTTTTGCGTTCATGGCCATATGAGGCAGAGAACCATTAGGGAAAAAAAAAAGAAACAAAGAAAGAAAAGCAGTGTTTACTGGAAGAGCTGAATGCCTAAAAAAAAAATCAGTAAGGTTAGCAATCCTGCAACTTCAGTACTTAGTCATATGAGTGTGTGCTAGCTGAGATACTCCTAGCCAGAGGACATAAAAATGCTTTCTCAAACTGCTATGTGCAATTTTAACTAATAAGGCCAGTAATACAGATGGGCAAACCTCAAAAGGTTCAGAGTATGGACACTGTTCCAGTAAGCACACATGCACATTTGAGTGATTATCTCCTTTCGTGTTTGCAAAATTGGACTGGAATCCTGACAAAAGTGAGCTTTTTTCTCCAGGGATAATTCAGCACTTTTAGTCATGACTGCAAAGCAAGATCTCTTCTCTTGGGGTAATTCAACACTTCCAGAATGGAAATGCAGACATGCAACTAAACCAAAAAGGACATATACACACAGAAAAAAAATTCTTTCCTTCTGAAAAAGATTGGTTATGTATCTTTTTAATTCCCTTATCTCTAGTCTAGCAACATAAATACTGTGGAAAATTAAAAGATGTAGCCTACAACTTGCACTTTCCAAAACAACATTTAAAGTACATATATACAAGCATGTGCATTAGGAAAAACAGAAATAAAAACAGGCTTTGGGATGAAGAAAAAATAATTAAGTTTCATATCTTTTTCAGGTGATCTCCTAATGTTTGAATATTTGATACCTGAAGTTACCATGTTGAATGATCTAGACTACCATATAAATTTCACTTTAGATGAAGCCAAAATTTCTAGACAAAAAAGCAGTATTATGGTTTTATAAAAAGAGAGGAAATGCTGTACAGATACAGATATTCACAAACCCAACATGAACAAAATTATAATGGAAATGCAGCACCAGGTAGACGCTGAACCACATCTGATTAAAGCTCAGGCAATACGCCACTGAGTGTCCTGTATGCAGGGACTTCTCTCTGTGGAAAAAAGGAAGCAGTTCTGAATATTCAGTTGTTTAGAAAATATTCTATTTGTTTCACAAAAAGCACTGAAAAATGATGTTTGATACCAGTTCCATAGAAATCTGTAAGATCCAAGATGCTCACCTAATTGTAGGCATTTAACTAAGTCAGGAAATTCAGGTTCAAGACTTGCCAGAATCCCTGTGTCCATAGTAAAATAAAGGAAACTGAATGTCTCTGTACAGGCACTTCCCTTTCTAGGTAATTTGATAGGAAGTGTTCTCATATGTTAAATAATCAACTGTAATTGCTTATGACTATAATGTTTATGCCGTTTGAATGTATGCTGACATATTTGTATCTGGTTGTATAAACCTATCCTCAAAGGAAATTTGGTGTTCCTGCTTTGGAACTAAACACGTGTAAACTGTTCCAGTCGACATGGGTGCTTTATTTCTGTCTCCTTCTGTGAGATATAGGTGATTCAGAAGGAGTGCTTAGGAAAAATGCATCCACAACATAAAAAATATGTCAGCTTGTGACCTCAGTGATGCTTGCACAACTTCTATATAATCATGAGACCATTACACTCAAACTGCAAATACAAGAAGGTGGGACAGATGATTTGGAAGAAGTTTCAAAAAAATTGAACAAAGCTGCAAAGCCAGAACAATGTCTTTTGTGCTTAAAGCTTGAAAAATATTTTTAGGATAGTGGTGCTTTGTGAGGACTTCAGGACAAATGGCTCATGCCTGATACAAAACAGGCTGGGAGTCTGGTAGATGTAAAAATCAAAATGGGGGGATGGAAACAAAGCAGCACACCAGGAAAATCATCTTTGCAAAGTCATCCTGGATTGGTATTCAGGATAGCCTGAGTGTGACTGTCTGAGGGAAAACACTGAGGTAACT
>NW_005054511.1:754589-766942 GCF_000277835.1 Geospiza fortis
CATCTTTGAGAAGTCATTTAGAAACACATCTCTGAGAATTAAGCATACCCTGGTAAACGGATATAGTGGAAAACCTACTGGAGAATTTTCCCAGACTGCAGCGACTTGCAGGATGGTTCATTCCTGTTTAGCATAATCAAGCAGAAGTTAGTCCAAGTGAGGGCTTGGAGTAGCACATTTTTAGCCCTGCTGTGCCTGAGTTTCACAGCTAAAGAGCTGTGAGGAGGCATCAGAGATGGTCTGAGACTGCCCTGAACAGGAGCAGTCCAAACCAGACTACAGATCGTCAGCAGAGATGGAAATCAAATTTAAGTATGAAATCATCCAAGGAGGTGTGAAGCATGAAAAGGAATCCAGAACCAGAGCCCTGAGCAGCAGTTTGTAGTGAAAGGTGAAGGGTGGGATTAAAACATCAAGGTTCACATAGTGAGAACCATTTGAATCATAGATGGAGACACCAGGGGGAATAACATTAAGGATATTACCATCCAACACGGCTTTTGGAAGAAGAACTTGTGTCAAAGTCACCAAGGTCTAAATGAAAGTCTGAATTCAGCATCAGTTGTGTGGTTTGGATATGAAAACTTGGTCAGTTTGGGAAAAATGATGCAGTGGAATATAGAAAGAACATGAATTGGGTTACTGTGAATTTCCTCTGGCAGGAAGAGATGAAGAAAGGAATAGCAAGGAAGGAAAGAGGGACAGAAAGATTTTTGGCAGCAGTGGAAGGTTTTTGAGCTTATTTGTAATGTAAAATTGAAGTCACAGAGGTAAGGAGGCCTCCCTGGAGCTTGGAGGGAGCCACTCTTCTTTCATCTAAGGGACAAGGAAGAAAGTGAGCTGGTCACCAGCAATGAGGCAGATGCTGAGACAGAGGGAGCTTTTTGATGTCTGTATAGGAAAGATACTAAAAAAAATATTGCTTTTTCTGTGATAGTTCTGTGAAAAGAAAAACTAAAAATGTACATAGAAAACAAAGACATCTCAAAAAGACTCTCCAAAATAAGATACACAGGTTTGGGGAGAAATTTGAAAATGGCAGATAGGTTGGTATGTTATACACACTTCTCAGTGGTACATCACTGCATGCCTACATGAAGCCAACCTGGACGACCTGGATGGTTATTTAGTGTCTGGATGTGCCTCCCATCCAGAGCCTGAAATTTCAAAAAATGCTTGGGGAACAACTTTCAAAAACAACTCTGTCAAATCTGTGGATACTATATATATAAAAAATTTGAAAAGTAGTTTCTGATGGCATGAAAAACATATGAAAAAGAAACCAACTCTACAGCTGCTTCTTATTAACACTATCTTCAGGAGTTTTTATAAGCTGTAAAATAGAACATGCCAACATTGACAGTTATAATTAGGCTTCTATTTCAAGATTCCTTTAAAAAAATAGACACAAAATTTCTACACCAAAGGTGAATAATAGTCTTTTTTATAAGTCTTTCTGACATAAAATGATGTTGAGGTTTAAGGGCAAACTAATTAAGGACCAAAAGAACACGTGGACTCTTCTAAAGTTCAGTGTCATGGCTATTATTTAAAATATCACATAAAACAACATTTCTTACTGTAAATTAACATAGATGACATAAAGTTCATGAAATTACAAGAAATTACATCAATGAAGGTCCTGGGCTTTTACCTTTACTATTCCTTCATTCCTAGCTTTGTTTCAAAGAGAAAAGGATTCTCTACTCTAAGGTAAGATGTGTCTTCTGTACATTTCAGGGGCATTTTCTTCTTTTCAAGCATCTGTTTCTTTTAGAAGGGTGAATTTTACCTTGGAATTGCATGGGGAAATAAAATTTATCCTTAACCAAAGACTCATTACTCGTGCATATTATTAGGTACATACAAAATGTAAAAATTTCTTGGCTCACCTCACATACTAATTTCAAGACAAAGTTCAGCCTCTACAGAAGCATTTTTATCCTGTAGTTTTAAACTTCAAATTTTATAGTTTTCATCTGGCAGGAGCTTAACTGAAATTGAATTTTGAAATTCCCACAGATCTCATTACAAGAAACTCATTTTGTTCTGAACAAGAAATAAATTAAGAATAATCACTACTGTAAGACTTGCACTGATGTCACCCAGTTCCATTATAAACCTTTCATTTCTAATTAAAAATTCTCAAATCCAAAGACTGACCTTCTTAAAGCTTCCAAATACAGCCAGGGCTACTTTCTAAGGTCTTCCTTGCATCTTCTTATTCTTTAGAGTTTTTTAAAATAAATAATGCCTATTTCATAAAAAAAAAAAAAAAAAAAAAAAATCGATAATCCAAACTACACACCTCCTAGAACCAAAACATGAAACTTTTCAATTGGGGTAAAAAAGCATCTTCATAATTCAGACATGAATCCCAGATGTAGGAAGCAAACTTAAATTTTACTTAAAGTTCTCTTTTTCTACTTCTGTTACCCATAAGTTGCCTAGATGTGCATGTGCATACTTAGGCAGAGAAAAGGATAGAAACCAAGGGACTTAAATGATCTGCATGATTCTGTATTTCCAAAATTAAATTTCCTTCTCATATTTGTAAGTGACAAGAGGCACAAGAAGTATCTAGATATGCTGGCAATTGATGGAGTGAAGAGAACTTTATTTTTTGTGTGTTGTATACTGTTTTTAGCCTAAGCTATTGAAGAGAACAAATGAGTTGCCTATAACACCAAAGGCAGTGTGGTAAGTAAAGCAGTTCCTGATTTTAACAAAGAATTCCCTTGCAAAATCACTATTTTCCTGTGTTCTTGTAAGCCATATGTTACATGAGATGATTCCTGTCCAGAGCATATGTTTTAAAATGAGACCATTTTAAAATGTCAGACACAGCCTATGGCTACAGACCACACATATATCAAAATTAGGTAATTCACTGCTGATATCTAGTAACAAAATGGGAAAACCCTCCCCCCACTTTTTATATCTTTAGTCAGTCACACATCAGGAATTTATTGTTTTCATTTAACTTTTTCTCTTTTGGAAAGAAGAAAAGATAAGGCCAGATTACTCTCTGGTAGCAGTCTGTTTATTGCAGCAGACACCAGATTTAAATCAATGTGCCCCTCTACAGATCTGATTCCCAGGCTTGGATTTTATAGGAAAAAAATTCATTTGAATTACTATAGAGCTTTGGGGGTTGAGCTGGATCCACCTTTCTCAGGCCATGCCTCCCCAGCTGGGCACTGTCAGATTCAAGATTTCAGTAGAACTAATTAGCTCAATCACAGCATGAGTTAATGCAACTGGATGGGCTTCAAACTGAAGCTACCTTCCACCCATCTGTCTCAAAGAATGGGCAGAGGACTGAGCTCTGCCTGTGTGCTGCCTTGCCTTAAGCCTCCAGCACAGGCTTGCCTCCAGCTTCACACTCCAATTCATAGTGTGAAAATAAAAGTGGGAAAATCTAAGTAGGCTACAAAGATATAAAAGTAACTTGGTGTTGCTTAGGTGCACTTGCTATCCAATACAACACTTCCCACTCTTTGTTTTAGATTAATTGAAAGTACAAACTTTGGTCACTCTCATAACTGCATTGCACAGCCAGTGCCTATTTCTGTGCAAAATTTTCAAAGTCTACATTTGCTATGAAGTGAGAGACAGAACAGGTTTGTTGCAAGCAGACGACAACTGTAATGACTTGCCTTGAGCTAGAGAAAAATTTCAGTGCATGTTAATGCATTAATTTGAGTGGCTGGGACTAAAGCTAAAACAAGTATTTGCAACTGTACTAATGGCTGGATAGCAGTTCTTCACTGAACTAATTATACTGCCAGGGGCTTTAGTCTCAGGAGGGTCAAACAGAAGTCGTAAACACAACTAAAATGAGGAGCATAATCAGCTGCTGCTGTGGAAGAGAAGGAAAATCAAGAATTTCATTCTGCTGCCTTTTAGACTTCGAATTTTAGCTCTCTTGATTACCTCAGGCTCTTTTTCATGCCCCTGGGAATATGTCATGGAAATAGAGCAAGGAGGAGGGGAGCAAGGGCAAAACAGGCAATCTGACCTCCATCTAGGTCTGTAAGAGCCCCCCCACAATGTGAGTCTGGGAAGGGCTGGCCATGCTGGGAATGTGCTGACTCCATCCAGTGTCCCTGGCCAATGTAATGGGGATCTCTGATATTCCCTTCACATTTGTCAAGGTCTCCAGGATAAGAGATCAGTAACTTCCTTCCCACAAGGAGTACAATGGTCTATGAACAACAGCTGCATTCATAAGTGGAAGTTATTTGAGATTTAATTGAGATTTGTAAAATTCTCTGGAGTCTTAAATCCATTAGCACAGCTTACGCTGAAAAGTAATTGACAGCACTTTGTCTGAAAGCGCCAGTCAGGCTCTTCCTCCTCCTCCTCCTCCTCCTCTTCCTCCTTGCTCGGGGCCCCATCTCAGTGCAAACAGCCGCACTTGCCATGGTTTGTGGTCCCACAAAGAGCAGCGAGCATTGCTCAAAGGGCCCTGCTGCTGCAAGAGGCGACTGCTGCAGCTGCACAGCCCTGACCACAGCTCCACCAGAGGGGTTTTGTTTCCCATCCTCCTCCTTCCCTTCCATGAGTAGCTGGGCTGCAATCTGAGACAAATAGTTGCACTGTGTCTGCTCGCTGCGTGAGCCGAGGTGAGCTGGGGAATGGTGGCTGCCAGGTTCCAGATTGATGGCGTGTCGAAACCCCAGAGCAAGATATGTTGGCAGCAAAGTGATCCTCCATGGGGAATCCAGCATAATATGCTTTCCAGATTTCTGGGCCAGCTTCCAGCTTCTCACTCCTATGTAAGCAGCAACTATCCCTCATGAGGGAGAAGAAGGGCCCTTGCACTTGCTGCTGCTGATTGCCCTAATAAATGTGTTTAACATATGTATGTTTATAAAGCAGCCATAGGGAAGCAATTTGACTACCTCTTTCCACATATATCTTCCTTCTGCCTGCCTGAGGGCTGGCATGATGCCAGCCTGAAGACAATGCAGTATAAACTTGACAGCCATCTATTCATGCATGTGGTCAGACAGAACACTGTTCCTTTGAGATTACTCCTCCTATGCTAAGCATGCTGCCAAAGGAAATTACAATACACTTTCCATTTTATGATGCAGATAATCAATGTTATAATATTCATGTTATCCCTGAATATTGGATTTTTTTTTCTTGAGAAAAATTGAGCTGTTCTGACTGTATTGAACACTGTAGGTCTGAACCAGTTACCCTGATTGCTGTACAAGATCTCAAAAGGCTCATTCCATAGTTACATTTCTTGGGATACTTTGTCTTGGGTATTGCTATGTTCAACCAAATTTAAATTTCCCTGTCTTTTAAGCAGCTTTTTCCAAGGTTAATTGAAGCTTCTCTCCAAACTCTGTATCAATTTGACCAAGTCAGGACAACTGCCTGCACTTGGTTTTGGCCTCTGAATAATTCTTTGGTGAAATATTAAAAAAAAACCAACTAAACAAAATATAGATCTTAAATTATGGGGAAGTGAATTAGTTGCCTTGAAACTGGCAGATGATAGTTTTTTGTAGGTGTTTAGGGTGCTCTAATTAAGGAATTTAGGCATACCCTAACCATAGGGATTAAAATGTTCAGCCTGTGCTACAGTCACCATAGAGGTACAAATATCTCCAAAAGATGAATCACACCTCTTTAGATACAAGTCTAAAATAGAGAGGATGAAATATCTTCTGGGAAGAAATTTTTTTTCCATTGACTCTGGAACAACGCTAGAGTCCTGTATTTTTGACAAATAAAATTGTTCGAGATTAATTCAACCCTAGAGCTGTACTAAATTTATAGGAGTTGCCTAAATTTAGCAGATCCTGATAAATCCTACTTGCAAAGAATCTTTCCATTATTCACCTTAGGAGCTCTTGGGAATACCCTACAGGTAGCCCCAGGGTTGAGTAATGAGGCAGCATTTTAAGAAATCCGTCTAAGATGAGCTTCCTTCTTTAAGGAATTACTTGCTTAAGCCTGCTTGCCACTGTTACATCAATTTATCATAATTCATTAAAGTAGTGATGGCATTGTATTGGAAAACAGCCCTACCAAGTATGTCACTGGGAGATATGATTGGAAAATAAAGAATAAATACCAAAATCAGAGCTGGAAACTTGATGGTGGATCATTTTATGTGCATACTGAGAGACTTGTGGACTTGCTTAGCCAGGGAAAGGTGACAGCAAGAACAAAGGTGACAACAAGAACACATTAAAGACCTACAAATATGGAATGGCTTTTTTTTCCCTCTGATGCAGGAGTTAAATCCTGAGCCTATCTCATGAACTGATACTGTGCTGTACTTAAGGCCAGCTGTGCTGTATGTGAACTAAGACACTGCTTTCTTTAAATTCTATTTAAGGGAAAGGAATCTGCAAGGTAAAATCTGTCTCTCCAGGTAGGCAAGGTACCAGTATGAACAAAAGATACTCAGACTGCAGTCAGAGGGAGGTGTCAATGTGCTCTGAGATATGACTGGCCACCTGGATTTATCAAAGAAGCACTTACCTCAATTTTCTCTCTTTCTCTGCCTTCTGGTTCCATGTTTTCATAAAGTCTTGCATTCAACATATATATATATATGTATATATATATATACACATATTTTTCCCCCTAGTTTTCAGGTTTAATTTAGAGTTATTGCCTTCCTCTCCAGCATACCTGGGAGTGAAGAAGTTCCTACTAAACAGTTGATTGACCTTTGTAATACTTAGGAAAACAACATTCAATGAAATGGGGAAGCTGTAATAGGTTAGACATCCAGGTCTATTCTGCTGTTCTAATCCCTATAGAGAACAAAAGAATGGAAAAGAGTATAAAAGATGTTTAAATATTGACTTCCTCCTTGGTCATTTAATACTAAAGTCTGGAAATTGTCCTATCACTTTTCAAATGGTGTGGGAATGTTAACACGAATGAGAAGTCATAGAAAAATAAGAACATATGTGTAGAAATTATTTAAAATGTTCTTGCTATTTTTGGAAAGAAAAGTATTGTCTTGAGTGAGGGGTTCACAAATAAATATTCACAAGTTTTAAATTTAATAACAATTTTTAGGCACTTCTTTTGCTCTTTAGAAAAAGAGACAATTTATGGAGATATTGTCAAACAATATATTTTTAAACACTACACATCCTTGTTGTCTATATTAAGTGAATGCTCAAGCAATAGGAGTTTGACTAGAACTACATTACACTGAGGCATATTTGCATAGTACTGTAAGAGACATTGTGCACCCCTCAGGTTCATCACCAAAAGCACGAAATAGACTATGAGCTTTTGGGTTATGAATATAATTTCTCAACATTTAATGTACTGTCCTTTTTTTTCTGGACCAATGTATTTTCTGGGAATACCAAAAACAATTGAACATTGCCACAAATTTTTAAAAGATTGGGTTATTAAGATATTTTCTTTTATAGACACCTTTCCTTATTTATTGATTTCTCTCACAAATCTTGATGATTTGTTTGCATTTGCTGTTTAATAATGACCAGATTCACTGAGTGTTGTAGTTTAATCCCAGCCCCACACAGCCACTCCCTCCCTCCCTCCTCCCTGGTGGGATAGAGAGAGAATTGGAAGTGCAAAAGTGAGAAAACTCTTGGGTTGAGACAAAGACAGTTTAACAAGTAAAAACTGTGTACTCAAGCAAAGCAGAACAAGGAATTCATTCACCACTTCCCATGGGCAGGCAGCTGTTCAGCCAGCCCCAGGACAGCAGGGCTCCATCACATGTGATGGTGACTTGGGATGACAAATGCCAAAATTCTGAACACACCCCGCCTACCGCACACACACACGGCTTCCTCCTTCCTCCCTCAGCTTTACCCAGTGATCACGAAGCCATAGGGTGTGGGACACCCCTTTGTCAGCTGGGTCAGGTGTCCCAGCTGTGTCCCCTCCCAGTCCCTTGTGCACTCTCCTCGCCGGGGGTGCAGGGAGAGGCTGAGCTCAGTGTCACTCAGGAGTGCTGCAGTTCACTCTGCAGCTCAGCAGTAACCACAACATCCCTGAATCATCAGCACTGCTTCCAGCACAAATCCAAAACACAGCCCCATACCAGCTACTGGGAAGAAAATTAACTCTACCCCAGCCAAAAGCAGCAGGCTGTGCTACTCCAGCAAAGCTCTGCCGAGTCACATGAGAAGTGATTTATATGTACTGTGCAAACCATCATCATCTCACAAAGAGAGCCACCTTCCTGTTTTCCTGTTATTGACTCAATGTCCTGAATATTTATAAAAAATATTTGCTTATATATATATATGTGCACATGTATATAGTGATCATACCTGAAATTCAGCAGAGCTGTTTCAAAATCTGAATTGGAAATGAAGTGTTTGTTTTTAAAGAGAAATCGACACGCAGAGGTGTAAACATAAATCTGACCAGGCTGCAAGAAAATTAATGAAGTAGTTCATAATGTGCTTTACTTTGAATGACAGGCCATTTCTTTTTGACAACTCAGTCTTTTGTAATGTTTTCAAAGTATTCATTAGTGACACAGAGCTAACCTGAAGCTTAAAACCAGGTCCTTGCCCCAGTGGTACTGTTTTTAGAGGAGAAGTAACTAATGAAAAGCAAGAAAGAGGAAAACCCCTTATATGTAGCCATTATTAATGGCAAAATCTGTTTCTGTTTAAGTATCTCTCACTGCATATTGTATGTGAAAAAATGCAAGACAATTATTCCACATTCAGAAATGTTTCACCTCTGGGAAAACACTCAGCAGTGGCCATATTTTTCTACTGTTTTTTTCTTTAACAATGTGAGAGATATTTTCCATATTTGTCAAAACTGTCTGTATTATTTTTGCCGTACTTTTTGCTGTAACACTCAGCTATATATTTGCCATGGAAAGATTCTTGACCTTGGGATGACATCCAAAGGTCCAATACAGCAATGTCCTGAAGGCACTCAGTCATTGGAATCTACAGTGGTCTTAATGCTAATTTTCTTAAATCTTTTGGATTATGAAATCCTTTCTTTATATACCACTATGGTTATTTAAAAATACATGTTATTTGTATTTTAGTGCAAACCTAAAATTCGTGTACTTTCCAGTCTAAAAACAATGACTAATTAAACAAGCATGAATGCTATAAGTTATTTCACTTTCTAGCAGAGCCAGTATATTGCAGGGAAAAAGAAGAAGTTTTCTATTTCTGTATTTCAGTTGTCAAAAAGACATTCACAGAAGGATTAAAATATATGAAATGCTGGCCAAAACATGTTGTGTTTCAGTATACAGAGTCTCTTGAAATCCTCCTGGCTCCATTAATAACTAGTGGATAAACCTTTGTTAGATTGGCATTTCTGCAAAAAGTATGCACTGGGGCTGATTTCTGTGATAAACTCCTAATGAAAAGCTTGTCATTTAGTCATCTTGCACCATGAAGAACCTTATACTGAAAGGGAAAAAAATCAATAACAGAGTTTTACTTGCTCAGCAGTCATGGACAGAGCAGCCTGATTTACTATATCCTGAACTAATAAATGGCAGCGTGGCAAAGAGCGCATGTTAAGCAAATGTATTACTTCTGCCTGCCAAAATTCTAATGTCTGTAACTTAAGTTTGGGGTCTATATGGTTGGATGGTTTTGTTTATTGATTACTGGGTTTTTATTTTATTTTGTTGTGAGTGGTTTTGTGGGTTTTTTCTTTCCCAAAAAAATCATAACAGAGAAGAATTGTATCAATGCCTTACAATGTAAGAAATTATTTCTGTGTGAAAAACTTCTTTGCTTTTTCAAAATGGTGCCTACCAGAGTAGAAAGAGTGAGTTTCAGTTGACTTATCTTTTGCTAAGTTCAAAATCCTCTTTCACTTACTATGGAAATAAGCATGAATTTATTGTTCTGTTGTATTTCCCCAAAGGAATAACTAATTTGCCAAGATCGTAAGGAAAAAAAAATCTGATATTTCTTTAATCTTCATTAATTTCTGAAATTATGATATAAATATAAGCTGACACATGAAAATTTATGCAGAAATTGGAGTAGACAGGGAGTGGAAGCTAAGGGGAGGTGATTCTTAAATTTACTAGGAATTATGTGCATTTGTCATTTTAGCAAGGATATTGGTATGTGTTTTAAAGGTGATATATGGCGAACTCATTTGTTGTAAAGGTAAGGAACCAGAGTCCATTTCTGCTGTTACATAAACACTAAATATCTCAAATACTTAATAAAAAATAGCTGTCAGCAGAATCACAGCCAATGACATCTACACTACAATTGTATCATGCTTGACTGTTTAAAATTAGATGAATAGTAACCTTCAGGTCTAATGCTTTTTTTAAATGTCTCAGAACAGCCATAAAATAGGGAGACTTACTTTGTATAAAAAGATAAATAAATAATATTTTTACCTGTGTGGGCACTTCTTTCAGAGTCAGTCACAACTAAATTTATCCTATTTGTTTCTGTTCAAGCCTAACTCAGTTTTCCTAAAAAATAAAAAAAATAGTTGAGTTGTGTTTGGACAACATATATCGACATTACACACGTATTGTGATATGGCAGGAAACAATAAATATAACATCCTAAGAGAAAAGGAAGAAAAGGAAATGGCTACACTTAATCAGTAATTCATAGTAGAGCTATGATGAATTTTGCCTCTCCACCACATAAAAAAATTCTGTCAAGGTCATATTTTATCACGTGGATTCAGAGCTCTTTCCTGATTAGTTTGTCCAAGCAACCACGGCTGACAGAGCCCACTGCGTTTGCTGGGTCCTGGATTAGGCTGGGGATGACCACAGGGCTGACAGACATCCCTTGCAATACTTGCGTTTGTTGATGTGACTGGTCGACCTTTTTCTTCCTCACATTCCCTGCTTCAAGCCACCCTTGAAAAATGGTAATTCCAGAAGAGCAAGAGGTATTTGTGCGCAAAAAAGCCAAAATTCAATGTAGGGAATGTCAAATGTGTTGGCAGAATGAATAAATGTGCATACACATAGCTTGCACAGTGAAATACAGACTTCAAAACAGAAAAATCTGAAGTGATCTCTATATTCACTTGGTCTTCACTTCTAAACAAAATGTGCAACTTGTACAAAATGTTTTAAAACATTATTTTATAATGCTCAATTGGCTGAAATATAAGAGATTAGTCATACATTTCTAGGAAAAAAATATTTCTATGAAAGCTTTCTGTCTTATTTTTTATTTATACTCTACCACAGAGTTGATGAGACTGTCAAATATTGGCCTTATGTAAAAGAATTGGCAAAATTTAAAAAGAGGAAAGTAATCCTGTAATAGAAACAGAATTTCTCCTTTAAGTCCCATATATTATATGACTCTAAGGTTCACATTTCTCTAATCCTCTCTCTTTTTCTGCATTTCATTTTTGTGATTGATGGAACAACTTCAGTTACACTAAATATTTATTACTCTGAGTTTCTCATTTCTAACTTCATATAGAGAGAGTGGGGTGAGGGAGAAGAAAAGACATGAATGATGTAAAAAGATAAACCAGCCAGCGGCCCCTAGAGTGTTCTTATGACATCCACATTTTATTCAGTTATTTTCTAAAAAAGGCTTTTTTCACTAAAATAGCTGCTCATATGCCTTTCAGCAGGCAAATGGCC
Organism: Geospiza fortis; assembly: GCF_000277835.1. Taxonomy (NCBI): domain Eukaryota; kingdom Metazoa; phylum Chordata; class Aves; order Passeriformes; family Thraupidae; genus Geospiza; species Geospiza fortis. The sequence continues at coordinate 766,192 of NW_005054511.1, forward strand.
CTGTAACCAACACACAAAAGCCTAATCACATTTCTCCTCTTGTTCTTTAGTGAGGTCCTAAGTTGAGATAAATGTGATCTGTGGCAGATGGCTGCAGAGCTAACGAAGCCCAGGTCAGTGTGAGACTGAGTGAGAGCTGTGACCAGACAAGGTCAGGAGCCTGGCCCCAATTCTGCTAATAGCAGTATGGAGCTCTGCTGCTGCTCTGGCACAGTGGCAAAACTCAGCCCTCAGCTCAGGCACATATGCTGGGAAGAGCTTTCTTCACCTGAGCTCTTTTAATAACCCTCCATCACTATGAAATATCTGACCACTGGGGACTTGCCTGGCAAGTCTAACAAATTAGGGCTGCCTTTACAAGTAAACAGCTATGCCTGCCAGTGATTTCCATCTGTCCAGCACTGCCAGGTTCATTATGAGCATCAGGAGATGGAGTTAAACAGATGGCAGGAAATGTGCTTGGCCCTTGCACTCAGGAGAAGAGGACAAGAGGCAATTGCTTTGCATAACATCCCTTTCCCTTCATTACTTCACATTAGAATATGTAAATAGTCACCCCAGGAGGAATTTAAAAAGCACTTAGCATTGAAATAAAAGGGTGCTACATGGATGGAGAGAGAGAAAGGAAGGGATGAAGTTTCCACTGTTTGCAAACCAGAGTTTGCTTCCCAGCCCCCTCCATCCCCAAAGAGGTTTCAGGAGCTGCTTTTATTTCTGACACACTAAATACAACTCCTTCTAAATGTCTCTC
>NW_005054511.1:766980-811485 GCF_000277835.1 Geospiza fortis
CAGCAGCTTGCAGCACAGGAAGGCCCAAATGTGCATGTGAGACACGTGGAGTGTGCAGCATCAGCCAGGCAGGCTCTGCTCAAAGCCCTCCTCGAAGCCCTCCTCTTTTTTTTTTTTTTTTTTTTTTTTTTTGTGAGTTGACATTAGAAGTGCAGAAAGCCTGCAAACTGGTAGGGAAACATCATCAAACACTGCCCCACACAGGAGTAAAGAAAATCCTCTAATTTTCATGTGGAAATTTTAGCATCCTTGGATTAAAGTGGGAACACAAATAAAGCTGCATAGGACTTAAATCTCAAATAAGTAGGAAACTTATTTCTATACTGTGCTCTGCCAGAGAACCATTAGAGGATGCTAGGTCTTTCTGGGTCTAAACAAAAACAAATAAAACTTAGAAACAAACAGTTGCAATCATTGGACATAAGCATTTGTGCAGAAGTTAGGCTGTCTGAACATGGATCCAAACTTTCTGGAAGACTGTCAGTCTTTTTTATGCATTACTATTATGCTGAATATATTGAGAGCCCCATCTCAGCTGAAGCCTGCAATTGCTGCTGTAAAACATGGTAAAAACAGGAAAGAAGCAAGAGGAGAGGTTAACACGCAAGGGTAAACAGCCTGGTTTCAGTGGGCTGATATCAGCTATGAATCTGATAATCTGACCCACCAAGTTATGTATTTTCATCACATATTAAAGGAATGGATTACATTAAAAAAAATTAGCCAGGAAGACAAGATACAGTGGCAATAGTCTGTCTAGATTTTTCTCTTCATTGAAGCATCTGGAGTTCACATAATGACTGGAAGATACATGATGCCCAGTAGTATTTAGACACTTAAAAATGCAATCTGGGCAGCTTCTCAGAGGAAGGACACTGCAGAGTAATATCATCAGGTCTGAGAGGAGTCCAAGTCATATTTTGAATCCTGAACAAATACTGGAGCATAAAGAAGTCTGTGAATATGATGCATGTAAACACACAAGTCAGGAGGGTACCAAGCAGCAGCTGCCAGCACACTTTCTCCAAAAGGGAATTATATACCTCAATCAAATGCCCTGTAGTAGCAGTCTGGTGCCCCTCTGCTCCAGCTGAGAGCAGATGTTCAGAGGCCTGCAAGGAGTGCTGTATTTTAATAGAGTTGTGAGAAAGACGCTCAGAGAAGAATAGGAAAAATGTTTCACACTTTCCAGCTTTCTGATGGAAGACTGCTAGATTTCAGGATGGCTTGCAGCCTGGGCTACCAGATGTTCAAAAATCCCAGACAAAAGACCATGGTGTCAAGAATGGAGGGCTCTCCTGCACACCAAGGACAAAGCTGCTCTGCCTTGCCCAGCCCAGGCTTGTCTGCAAAACAGGAGGCTTGTCACACGTGTGCACATCTACTGAGAGTCCAAGATATGTCCAGAAATGAGACTCATAAAACCTACTGCCTGTAGACCTGCCAGTTCTGACAGGTCTGAGTCTGGAAGCTGCACACAGAGTGAAAGGCTCCTCTGTGCTTGTAGAGGCAGGAGGTGGCACATCCAAACTTTAAGTCTCAAACCTTCCATGACTTCTCCTTAACAAAATTCATAAAACACGAATGTTTTCCCCTCGATCATCTTTATCGCCTTCAATAAAAACCACTCCACATCCTGTCATGAAAACATGGTGTCAGTGTATTTTCCATACAACTTTTCTCCCCTCCTCAGTTTTTTCTCTCATCATCCAATTTCCTACTTCTGGCTCAAAGAATTCACCAAGCTGAGTTCAATAAGTATGTTTAGTATTTTCTTTTTGTTGGCCTCAGTGTTTCGCTCTACACTTTTACTTGTAAGAATTTAACTCATATTTTACTGTCTCTTACCAAACCACATTTCCAGCTTTTGAAGCATTTCTGCCCAATGGCTCAGGCACCCTGCACACCCTTGCTATTAAGAACACCAGTGAATCCTTTCACATCTTCCTCCTTGCAAGGTTAGACATGGTTTCTGGGGGTCTCTTATCCCACACAGGAATTGCCTCCACACTATATACAGGGATCAATTGATATTCTTGCTCTAATTAGTGTAAGATTTCTTTGTACCTTCTAGGCCATTCTCTTTTACACAGCCTAGCATCCTGATTAATTTTGGCATGTGCTGCTCCCCTTGTCAAACCCAATTATACTGTAGCCCCTGTTACTTAGGGGTTTGACAGCAGTTCATAAAGCAATTTTTATTTGGGATCAGATTAGACTCTCTTGCTCTAGTTTGGAGATGGTGATTGCTTCCCTGCAGCTGCTTTCAGTGCATTTTTTTTCCTTATTTTTCTGGTTACACATTGCTGCATGGAGTTATTGGATTTCAGGCTGAAGTGGAAAGGAGTATTTGGACTCATTCTCCAGCCATCCCAGGGGTGCGCTCTGGGTATGTGATCCTAGACAGGGAGGCTGGGAAAAGAGGATATCACCAAAGAAACTGTTCTTGTCCTTAGTAAATTGCACCAGTGTTCACTCCTTGCCCTAAAGATCTGCAGCTTTTCCTCTTTAACTGGAAAAAAAAAAGGATATGAATTTACAGGCCTATTTAGCTGAGCCAGGCTCAGAAAGTGCCTATACCTACAATTTCAGTGTGAGATCCAGCTGAAATGATAGTGTGGTTACAATTTGCTTTCTCTCCCACTGCCCTTTTGCCCACTTTCCTCCAGTGACATCTTGTATCTTATCAGGATCTCCTGGCAGGGACATGTCTGTGGGTCTCTTCAAAGGTGGGCAGACACACAGAGAGGAAGATACAGACACAGATTAAGTGCACAGCAAGACCAGGGATACAGATGTACAGAAGAGACTGCTTAAAACCTTTATAGTGCACCCATCAGGCATGCAAACACTGTGTGAAGTTTCAACCACACAAAACCCCAAATGAAGCTCCAGTTGGTCAGGCTCTGTGAAACACAGTACATATAATATTTTCTCTAATGGTTTCTTTTATAAAAAAGGCAAGGGTTCCCCCAAGTGCTGCATCCTTATTCAGCATCTCCAGCCACAAAAGTTTATTTAGAGTTTGCATTAGTAAAGAAGCCAGTCTCTTTTTGCAGGCGCTGGACTTTTTCTCCAGTTGAAAAGGAATTGTTTGCTTCAAGGGTCTTGCACAGACAGCAGATTTTGGTTTGCCTTACCAAGGCGTCAGGAACCTGTGGGATCTTGGGATCTTGCAGGAACTTTGTCCTGCAATTGTCTCTGCAACACCTCCCACTGCAGCGCCTTATTAAAAAGATCTTACAGCAAAATCCTTTATCTGCATTTTCTCAGGCTTTCTTTTTATTTCTCATTAGGAATTCACCAAGGAAAATGAAAGAAACAAATACTTGGAGAAGGGACTAGAACACATCTACCCCTTCCTGAAATGAAGGAAACTTTTATAAGGTTCAGGAGGATTAAAAATTTCTGACAACATTTTTGATTTTCTAGTTGAAATAAACTTTAATTTAAACAACAGTGGAATTGATCTTATTAAGCTGGAAGTATTCATTTATTCACATGAAGCTATTTAATATAAGTAAATATCAAGTACATTGAAAATATAGTTTCTACATATTTTATATTAACTGTGAGCATTAAAGTTTGTTCATATAGGAATTTTAAAAAGCATAAATCATTGTTCTTCGGTTGGTCATAGAGAAGCTGCAGCCGTATTTTTTTTTTTTTTTCATTTTGCCTTGTTCTGCAGCTTCATGGGGCATGTCAACATTGTCCCAACATTCCTTGTCATTAGCAGGCTAAAACACCTTCTATTTCCTGGAGATTAGACACTCCAGAGAGAAGAGGTTCTGCTGTATCCCCTCTGTCTGCTGAGACAGCTGTAATGGCTGCGTGCACCTGTGGCACAATAGCCACCAGCAGCCAGCTAGTATTGTTTATTGTTAATGAGGCATATAATTGCTGCAGTTAATCCAGCTTCTGAGGTTACTAGGTAAAGGGAAGAAAACTGCAGTGAAACTGGATAGGGTTACAGAGTGAGCAGAGTGTCTCCAGCATTTAATTTAGCTCTAACAAGGCAGCTAGTGTTAGATCTCGACTGATTGTTAAAGAGCACTTAATGATGTTAATAACCATAATAATCAACTATAACTGGCATAAATTAATTCAGCATTACAATACAGAAGTAATAAAATGGGTAATCATTATGCTCTTTAAATTATATTAATGTGCACATTCAACCATATCAAATGGTTTAACTGTTAACCAATACAGCAATAGTAAATTAATTTGGAAGAAATGCAATGCAGCAAACAAACCCTAATTGCCATTTAATAAGTATGGTAATTTCTATTTAATTTGGCTACACTGTCCTGTTGAAAGGGAAAAAACTAAAGTATGTAGAGTTAGGAAAAAATATGTTTAAGTGGTTCAACATAACTAATTGAGAGAAAGCTCTACAGTTCTGTGGTTTCATTTCTCTGTGTTTGGTTCTTTCTGTATTAGAGTCTCCTCTGGCCCTCCAAAGTCTGCCTTGCTCCAGATTTGCCTTTGATATTGATCCAGCCAACAAGCAGCTGGCTGTGAGTCCCCAAATGTCTCAATACAATATTGACAGAGTGTGCCCAAGTGTTTTATTAACAGATTAAGGGACAGGAAAAAATACAGACATATCCTATGCATCCCCTCAACCCAGGAATCTCAAAATAGCAGTACAAATCTTTTTATGAAGCTACATTGGAAGGAGGTTAAAATTTTTATATAACTAAATGTATGTGATACCCAAAGGTCAGGGTGGATAGAAAATGGATTTCAGCCTTCACTAAATCCTAAAGCTGCAACACACTTCTTTTAAAGCTTTGCTGCTGTGCAAATAAACCAGAGGCAGGGAGATATTAATTAAACAGCCAAGGCAAAAAATCTACAGCTGCTCCTGCTGCAGTCCCACAAGGGGTCTAGATGCTGCTAATCCTTTGCATCAGTAAATACAAAGGTTCCCATTTCAAATCCATGAAATGAGAATCCATTGCAGTCAAGATGTAGATGGCAAGTCTTGGTCTGCACTTTTGTTGTATTTTGTTTTCAGAGTTCACCATAACACTGTCCTGGCTCTCTCTCCATATATCAGTGTTTGTATATCAGTGGAGGGAGCAGTTTTTACAGAGGAGAATAAAGGTCTAAGGTGTAAGATAAGCAGCAATGCAGGGACAAACCAGGCAAGAGATTGGAGCACAGATCTGTGGATGGGGAGAGAGGGGTAAAATTCTGAGCTTTCTGTCTCTCTATTCCTGCCACCAGTGTCAAGCCTGGGGTCCCCCTGAACTCTGAACTAGTTGCAGCACTAAATGCAACCTCATTTAAGTAATTTAGTATCAACCCATTAAAAAGTCATGAAGGAAAAAATAGCCTGCCAAAAGCATTTTCAAAAAGATTGGAATGAACCGCCTCCTATTTAACTCTACTGCTTTCAATCAGCTGGAAAAGATGTTTTGAAAAATCTTTTTCGCACAGAATTCTTAAAATTTCTTGAAATTTGCACTGTGCTGCTTTCTGCTGCTAACCCAGGAGATGCTTATGAGATTTGAAGCTGCTGGTTGTGACAGGTTTGGGAGCTAAACACCAACCACTTGGCAAAGTGCTTTAGCAGTCAGGTAGTTGTTCCTCTGAGCTTTCTCCAGGAATGAAAATCAGAGGGGATTTTCTTTCAGTCAACAGGACGAGCTGAACAATCAACCATATCTCCTGGGACAGAGGTGGGGGGAAATATATAAAAAAAATCAATCAGTTCTGGAGACATTTAATCTGCCTCTTTTCTACTGGGGAATTAGAAAGCTGGAATTGTCATTATGTTGTCATTTTATATGTTCAATAAAATACATCTTAATTCCCAGTGTGAGAATCAGTATTCTCACTGGATTCTTGTGATAGGAAGATCTGGCCTTTTTTGACATGAATCAGATTTTTCTTTAGGAAAATAGCAGCATATAAAGCTTTAGCATTACAGTGAGTTCATACTACTTTTAAGAGGAAAAATAAGTCTAATACTCTGCTTTTAAATCTCTTATAGTTACTTTGCCTGATGTCAAAGCCAAACACAGCTGCAGGGGAGCAGCTTCTCTTCCTGTGTGTCTGAGTCTGTCCATCCGCTCCAGACCACAACACACAGACATGTGGGATGTTGTGAGTGGGGCAAATCTATCTCACCTTGTGAAGCCATTTTGTTTAATTTATCTTGAACTTTTTTCTGCTGTTGTCACTTTCTGCTGACCCATAGGAAAGGAAATGGGGCCTCCAGATTGTGATCCACTGTGGGAGTGTCCTCACACACCTGGCCTAAAGCACTTGCTTGGGTTGTCTTAATTGCTGATCACTGACTCTAGGAGGAGCTACCCCATTGCTCCATGTAAATTTTTCCTTTCAAATCATCCTCCAAAATGACTGAATGTTTCTGTGAGAGGCATAACCAGGATGGCCCTTGAGGAGTGGCCATTAAAAACTGCATCAGAAGGTACAGCAAACAAAAATGTTGAGAAACTCATAGTTACTATTAGGCACACATAATTTCTTCTGTTTTATCCAGGGTGGAAGAAGCTTCCATTTCCAAGAATTGACTTTTAGCTATAAGCATTTTCCTTCCAGTTTATATTTAGTTTGGTGCTTTGCCTTACTCTGTACCATAAATTTGCTTATCTAATAATCCACACCAAAATGTATTGAGAAAGAATTTATTGAAGTTTGTCTAATTCAAAACTTCTGAACTTCACTAATATGAATCAGGAAAAACGGAAGGAGAAAAAGAAGGGAAAAGAGACCATCGGTGTGAGAGTGTTCCCTGTGACGTCATCGCTCCGCCAGATGACGTCACGGCACTTGTCGCGCGCCCGGCGCTATCGGCGAGAGTTTAGCGCCATCTCGTGGCCGCACGCGGTACCGAGCCTGGCGTTTCTCAACACTTCCTCTTCTTTTTCTTTTTTTCTTTTTTCTTTTTCTTTTTCTTTTTCTTTTTTTCTTTGCTTAGCACAATGCTTGATTCCTCTTTATGAATGCACTTTGAACTGTAATTCTGTTAGGAAAACTGTGGCTTTCTCTACAAGTGACTTCACACAGTCCCTGTAAAATAGTGCATTTCAGATACTATGCTCTTATGTATTGTGAAGAAATAGGCTCAAAATATAGCCTGTTATTTTTTTAGAAATGGCTAAAGAGAACATGAGATTCTGACAAGAAATTGCAAAAATTATTGATGGCAAAAACTACTTCACCATTTTAATTTTTTTTTTTTTGCAACACTTAACATAGGCACCACTGTTTTAACCACATAAAAAAAATCTCTGTCACCATTATTCCACAGATTCTGAATTAAGGTGGAATATTTACTAAACAATATTTTTCCCTGCTATTACTGGGACCACTTTTTTCAGAAAACTTCTTTGTTTACATGAGAGCTATCAAGTGACTTTAGGACCAAGAGAAATCTGTAGTGTAGATCAGCTGAGTTAAAACTTTGTTTCTGTGGTAGAAGCAGAACAGCCCCTGCTTACCCTGGGTACCTCCTGAAGAGGTGGACAAATATCTGTTGGTCACCTTTTGCACTTGCATAGCAGAAACATTTCTCCAGCACCCTTTAGGATTTGGCAAAGCTTATGCTACAAGGAATAAATGCATTGTGCATATAGCAGGTTCTGCAATCTTGTTTGCTTCTCCCCACAATGTGAGGTGCACAGGATTAAACCTTGTGGCCAGGAGCCAGTGGCAGGGAGCATAAATATACATATTTATGGCCTGCTATGATCGAGCCTCTTTGAAACCCAAAGGTTAGGAGATGAGCAGTCCTTCATGGTTGCAGATTATCACTGCTTTTCCCCTCAGCATTCAGGCATGGTCACAGCTGCTGATTCAGAGGGATTACTCTGGTAACATTTCAATAAACTTGGAGCACTGCTGGAAGTTTATAGAGCTGTTTCCTGCGCTATTTCCTGAGAAAAAGAATTCCCTAATCAATACTGTTAATTCCCTGTAATGGTTGGGTTGTAACTAACTCGGCAGAGTTTTAAGTACTTTGATATAGTAGTTCTGCATCACACCACACAGAACTAAGCTGGCAAGGTAAAAATTTGGGGCTATTTTCTTTCATAAGGCTAGCTGAGAATTAAAGTCAGAAATTAGTATACTTATCAAACATAAGTGATAAAAAGATCCTTCACATCCTATAGAAGCTGAAGACAGAGGCTGAGCAAAATTTAGTAACTATGTTTTTTTCTTAGCTTATGAAGTTTTGAGGTTTGTTCCCTTCCCCTGTGTACCTGAAAATGTTTTTCTTATTTCAGCTTCTGTGAAAAATAATTCTTGTTTTGGATCAGACTGTACATTTTAATTTTTTTCTTAGAAAAAAAAAAGAGCCAAAGTCCCCAATGGAAATGTTTGCAAGAATATTTGGCATTAATCATATCTGCCTAGCCTTATTTCTAAAAGCACTCAAATTATGCTCCTCTTTTCTGTATTTGCAACCTCTCAGACTTACAACAGCAAAAGGCCTTGTTGGCCCTAACTCAATGCACTTCTGTGCAATCTCTTGCACTTGTAAAAAACATATCAGAATCCGTAAGTCTCCCTATGTCCTAAAATGTCCTCTGTGCAAAATAAACTAGGGTCTAGGTGGTGCTGTGCATATTAGGCCCTTTTTATATCTCTTAAGAGACTCTCACCTGGGAAATTTCCTAATTTCCCTTTTACACTCCTATCTCTCCATCCCTCTTAGTCACCATTAAAACAGAACAAAAGCTTGTGACAAATCTCAGCAGTTTGTGATTTTGTGTCATATATACAGTACAGAACTACAAATCAATAGCATGTCTTTTAAAAGACAGTGCTCCAAGTACTATATTTAAATCTGCAGGCACTGATTGAGTGAAATACTACATCAAAATTATTTCAGTCATTTCCACTTAGAGTACTAGCAAATATCATCAGGAAAACCAATACAAACAAAACTAAAATGAACTCCTTTACAGTGCTTATCTTGGAACTAGATTTATTTTTATTGAATATATGCATCCAGTTTGTTTCTGATTGCACAACAGGAAAACATGTAAGTAGATTGTCTAAAATGGTGCAATATGCAACATTTCTGCATAGTCCAACCTGATTGCCTGAATGGCAAACTCTAGGACTATGATCTTTGTGATTTATTTAAAGTCATTATTTTTTAACTGATCATATGAAAAAAAAATTATCCTTTCTTTCTTACTCTATAAGAAGATGACTTTTGCCCCTCTACTCTTCTCTCAGGAGACCTCACCTGCAGAGCTGTGTCCAGCTCCAGGGTCCTCAGTACAGGAAGGACATTGACCTGTTGGAGACTGTCCAGAGGGGGGCCACAGAGATGGTCAGAGAGATGGATCCCTTCTCCTGTGAAGAAGGGCTGAGAGAGTTGGGGATTGCTCAGCCTGGACATGAGAAGACTCCAGGAAGACCTTACAGAACCTTCCAGACCTGCAGGAAAGCTGGAGAGGGACTTTTTACAAGGTCATGTGGTGACTGGACAAGGGGAAATGGGTTTAAATTCAAAGAGGGAAAGGATTAGATCAGATAAAAGAAGTTTGTTACAGTGTGGGTGATGAAACACTGGAACAAGCTGCCCAGAGGAGCTGTGGATGTCCCATCCCTGAAAACATTCATGGTCAGACTGCACAGGGCTCTGAGCAACCTGACCTGGTTGAAGATGTTCCTGTCCATGGCAGAAAGGTTGGACTGGAGGGCCTTTAAAAGGTCCCTTCCAATTAAATAATTTTATGATTCTATGATTTTCTAAGTCCATTGATCTTGGATTTAGAATAGGGCAATCCTATTTCCAAAACATTTCTTATGCAATTATAGAGCTGAAGCTCTGAAGCCTATAAATTCTCCTATAATCAAATAGAGAGAATGGTGCAAATTTACATCTGGGGATACTTCTGTTAAATCTAGCATACCTTAGAAGTGAATTTTAGATAAAGTAAAATTTCTTCTAAAGTCTTCCCTGGACAGTCCTCTCTTCCATAAAAAAAATTAATTACATTAGAATTAAGGCACAAAGAATTGGGAATGGGCTTTGAAAGCCATCCTGTTCTCTGTAAATGCACAGCTATCCATAGAAGGATAGGCCCCAAAACTTTAGCATTGACATGTAGGTGTAGATGTCTGAGGAACAGCAGGAATGGCCAAGCTTGGAAGCATTAAATATGCAGTTTGTCACTTCAGATTATTTCCTCTCTACTAATTAAAGCAATTACAATAAAGAAAAATATTACACATTTTATAGGTGAGGAAAAAAATGTGAAAGAGACAGCCTACCCTGAGGCTTTGTCAAGATAGGCTTGTACAAATTTATGTCTCTCTTGAGAGGTGTTCCTCTAAGTGTTTCAAGAGCTTTCCAGGAGAGTCCATTAACTCTCACAACAGCATCTCCAGGTCTGAGGTTCCAGCCTGCAACTCATGGATCTGGTTCATTTTTAATCTCAGATGATGGACATGATGAATTAGCTGCAGTGCAATGGTCCTAGGCTGTGAGCCAAGAGCATCTTTGCAGGACAGAGACAAAGATAGACACCCTCCCCATCAGTCACCAATTTTCTCATTTGAGCATACTACTTTGCCTGCTGAGGAGGAATCAGAGCTCTTTGTTGCCTCCTCCAGCACTCAAGTCTCTCTATAAACTACCTTGTCACCTTGGGACCTGCTAGTACTTCCCAAAAAACACATTTTGTGCAGGAGAAAGCTGATCACAGTCACTTTTTTGCCAAGATAGCTCCATGTTACTCATCTTAGAAATCTCCCCAGTGTGCCTAATAAACCTGTTGCTTAGGTGACACTCAGGACTGAATTGGCCACACTTTAAACATATCACTGGTGCAATCTACCTGCTTCATCCCTGGGCTGATTTCCAGCCCTGCCCACTAGCAGTCCTGTGGACAGCCTTAATGCTCCAGGCTGCAGGGGTAGGACACCTGTAGCAAACACACATGGTAAAAAAGCATTTTAGGACTTAACAGAGTTCAAGACAAGTTTTGAGAGCTGAGAAATTTAATATGAGGATATTTAGCTTTCAATAAATCTGAAGGAAGTGTTCCTGTGTTTGCTTAGCCTGGTGTTCCCAGAGTGTTGGTACGTTCAGAGGAGTCTCTCTGGGAAGCCATCTGCTATGTCGGAGCACAGTGTGTACTATCTTTCCTTGTTGCCAAATACATGCATTCAATTAATGATTATCATCTGCTGCTTCTACACAGTGATATTTTTTTTCCTTTTTCCTGAGTAGTCTCATCCAAGCTTTGAATAATCACCTTAGGAAACCTTGGTGCTGAAAATTTGATTTCCTTCCCAGACTGCAGCATACCAGTGGGGTCTGACACAGCTCTTGCTTGTTGATGAAGGGGAAGTGGAAACACAATAGCTTTGCTTTCTCTCACACGATCACAGCTGGGCTCCCAGACAGAATCAGCAGAAAAAAATATTACATAGCCTGCAGAAATGTCATCAGGGCTGGAGAGGTGCTGATCTAGGAGTAACAATGGCTCTAAGAACAGCTGTTTCATCCCTAGAGATTTAGCAGTTCCACCAGGGAAACAGTTTAGCCCATTTTCCTATCATGGAAAAACTTATTTCAGATGTGATCGTGAACAAAGGCAGAACAACTCTTTTAATGCTAAAGCAAATGCACAGAAATGCCAAATTGCATTCAGGACTGCGCCAAGACTGAAATCATCCCTCAATCATATCACATAATAAAGGGAAAACAAATAAATTTGAAATGGAAAATAATTACCTAAAAGATATATCATATGCATCTAACTTTATCAGCTACCTTTTCATTCATATCTTATATTAAAGGTAAATTTTTTACTTAAGTGGATCTGCATTGGAAAGTAAATTTGTACTCCCCATCCTTGGCTGAGATCAGGACAACATCAGGTGAAGGTGTGGGGGGAGTTCAGAGCAACAGTACCAGACAAAAGCTGCTCATGACCACACATCAGGAGCCACAGAACACTCCATCCAACACCTATATAAAAATGCAGGTTTTCAGTAGAAAAATTGCTGCATAGGTTGCCTTGTGATGATGTTTCACTGCAGGCAAACAAAAAGCTTTTCCATGTACAAGCATACAAAATGTGACTTTACACAGGCAGACAAAAAAAAGATGTCTTTAAAAACTGTTGCTAAATTTGAATAAAAAACATCTGTATGGAGTTATGGTGGTTCTCTCACTATATAAAAATAGAATGCAGAGGAAAATCAACTGAATAATTAATATGTCTTGGTGTTGCAAGTCCCCTTAGAGCACTGAGAACTTTTCTTAATCCAGGTAGCTCTGACAGTTCTGGAGTCATCTTCCACTTTTGTCTGTGGTACGTTTGCTGCTCACTGCGTGGTGAATACGTGCTCACACAGGGATTTGCATTTTTACAAACTTTAATTTTCTTAAGGTAACTCTTTACTCCCTCTTGTGGCTCTTTAGAAAAGTATGTTGCTTCTACTTGAAATCCAGCTGAATTATATTTTTCATAACATATATTTGATGCTAAATAAATAGGTCATATGGGTTGTAATTTCTACCCATTAAATTATATTCCTTCCAAAATGCAGACTACAGACAAACTTCTGTCCCAATATATCTACACATATATTTCAGATTTCAGTGTTTATATAAAGTAACATGAGAAATATTTTGACATAAATTTCCCATCAAACATAAATGAAAATTGACTGTGTTTAAGGAAAACCCCAAAATTTCAGGAGTATATGAACTAATCTCCTAATAACACTTTTTTATCAGTGTATAAACACAGAGATATGTTTTATATATGGAATTGTATAATCGAGTTTTCAGGATGCAAACACAATGTCTGGTCTGGCCACACGAGGCACAAATTCATTTTTTTTTCTTATTGTGTCCTGATTCTGGGTATATACCCCCTGAATGCAGAGGGAATAGAAATAAGCTGTGGCACTTGCATAACAAGGGAAGTGACAGAATTCATTATTCCCGTGGCACATCAGTGATCACATTCCATTACTGTTGGCTGTCACACTGCACACATCTCCCACAGATGCAGAATACTGATGGGAGACACTTTTCAGATTTATTTCTCCTTTTCTGTTTACCTAACACATTCCCAGTGGGCAAAAACTCTCCAAGTTCAATGGCATCAAAACTGTCTTTTTCCCATACTCATTACACTAAGCTATGCTAATCTTTTTCTATTTGCTGTTTGAAACACTTCTCAAGAGATCAGGGTGTAGCTGAAGAATCAAAGACCAGGAGTTTTGCAGAGCATGTGGGTAACATTTGAGTGCCTGTAACTCCACATTTGAAAACTAACAGTGGCAGCAAATACGAAAAAGTAACTCAACTCTCTTTGCCTGAAGGTTAACCTCAAATTGCACATTTTCACAATTGCCACCAGCTAAGAATGTGCATGTGTTGATAACATTTGAATCCTCTGTCCCTGACTGGGTCTCAGTTTTAGGTCACTGAGCCAGCAGTCTCCACAAATGAGGCTGTCACCAGTTCTCACCCACTGCTGTATCAGTTGTGTTCAGATAACTTGGCTGAACCTTAACATTTTCCTTCTCTAGACTACTTTAGTTTTTAATTTTGCAATCAAATATGTGCTGGGCATGGGCATAGATTTGATGGCAACGCACAAAATAATTATTTTGTGCTTCAGATTCTTGAGTATGATATCTTTAAAAACAGAAACAAAAAAAGAAGAGCAGTGATTAGAAGGCATTTGATTTAGATGAATTGGTTTAAAGGAAAATAATTTTTGGGGGGGTTTATGGTTTTTTTTTTTGAATTCTGTATGTCTTTCTCTTGGCTTTTGCTGCAGAGATATTTACTTGAATCCAGTGCTGAAAAGTAGAACAGATTACAAGATCTTAGTGAATCAGCAGTGCAGTCCATAAAGCCTGACTTCTACTGAAATACCCAGTCAGTGAAGCTTCCAGAACCTGACAGTGTTCATTTAGAGATAAAACCAGCTCAGTTCTCATTTTCAGCTGTGGACAATGCACTAAGGAACAAGAATCAAAGGTCTATTTGCTTGTCCACATCTGTGTGGTGACTTGCTACACAGGACAGAAAGCAGGGAATGAGATAAAGTCATAGAATGAATTTACTTAGAGCCTGAAAAAAGGAGGAAAACCCAAACAAATCCAAGCACTCTAATTTGTGTTAAAATGTTTCAGACTTTGAAGAGGAAATTCACCTAGAATGGACTAGATTACATTTGTGTGGGGCATCAGGAGAGTGTTGTTTTTTCAAAGTATGACTTGGCATTCACTTTCCAGTCTGCTGGGAGCAGGGTTTTGTAGCAATTTTATTTTAGAAGCTCACACCAACTAACTGACTCTATTGTAATGAATCATTTAGCACAGGGCTATCCTTCCAGAGTGCTTCTGCTGACAGATTTCTCAGCCCAGGAGTGCACATTTCAGGGTAGTCACACCACCAGCATGGCAGACTGTAGCATCCCTTGGGTTATTCAGTAGAGGAATAGTGTGGGACAGATAAAGGTAGTTGTACATCAAGATGCTGAAATATTCAGGAAGATTTTTCCTTAGGGAGTTCCAATGTACAATTTTTGACAGGGCAGGTGCATAGCCACTGAGTTATTTATTAGACAGCACAAACATAGAAAACTGCAGTCAAGGTTTATCTTTAATTTGGCATATTCTTTCGAAGCAGTAATTCCACTGGGAAGCAATGACTGCTCTGAATTGCTTCAGCTAAAGAAAATTAACACTTAGTGTGTAAGAAAGTTTGCAATTATTCTGAATGCAGAAACACAGACTCAGTAATCACTGGAGAATTTAACTAGGATTAATGCAAAAAGGATGAGGTGGGAGTATCTTTCCTTATCTTACAAGCTTTGCCTAAGTCAGACCTGATGCAGGGAGCTAAAGTGAAAGGTAGTGTCTTAGACCTTATGTTCTTTGTCATGTGTGGATATTTATATAGAAACTAAACAGCCTAAGGGAAATGTCACCAGTCCCACTTCTTCTGCCCCAGTAATCTCTAGGTGTCCTTTCACAGGATGTGGTGAGAGACAGATTAATGGGCTGGACCCTCTGTGTCCCTCTTCCTGTCCCTTTTAAGAGAACCATGGAGATATTTTGGGTTCCCATCATGAAAACAATGTTGCCATTTTTTTCATGCAGCTATATTTACTAAATGTGTGTCACATTCACGCTCTGTTTTAATAAAGTTACCTGTTGCATCCAAATGCTGAAAAAAGATACCAAGTGCTGCAGCCAATGCTACGCTCAATTCTTACTGAGTTCAGGACAATGAATATTTAATAAATGGGAAAAAATGAAAGGAAAGCTGGACTTGAATACCAGGGGAAGCGGGGCCAGAACTAGACAATATAAAGCTGGTATCTTTCCTTATGCATTATGCAAATAAGAGCTGCAGAAAGACTGAGAAGTTGAATTAGAAAAGCCTATAGAATACCATGAAAAAATAAAACTCCACCAGCAAATATGGACTGGTGAGGACTTACTGCTCTCTTGCCTTTGTAGTTTTCAACTAAAAACACCACTTATTTTCTCTTCAGGCATCTGAACACAGCACAGTTAATTTCAGGCTAGGATGGGTACTCTGGTTTAAAAAGGTATTTTTTCATTTTGCTGTTGTGTTAGAAATCTCCTTCCCCGTGTACTCATGCACACAAAACATTTACTAGGACATACCATAATAATTTGCAAATTTTTTCTCCTCTTTCACCTCTTGATATCATCATGATTGTAGCAAATATAAATAAAAGAATGGCATTCACTTGCTCACACCAGTGCTTATGGCTGAAGTCCCCTCCTAGCTGCTTACACTGTCTCTGAAAACTTGTAGACACTTGTTTGCTTGTTTGTTTTCCTTCCTCTGCAGCTCTGTTTGGCAGACAAGCCCACACTAACATGCCTAATGCACTTCACATTTATTATTTCAAAACATTGTCACTCGTGTAACATAAATATGCCACAAATGCTTCCTTATCAAGTCCCCTTATTTAAGACTGGTTGACAAGAATGAAAATACATGCTGAACCAAATCCTGTGAGAAGTTTATTGTTTTTAATCCTGTTTTCCTCAGTGCCACAATGGCATTCTTCCTCGACAGACATTTGTTTAAATAAAGGTTGTTTTCCTAAAACCCAATTAAAACTCCCAAACAACATACAGTTATTGCTCTTTCACTTTAATTCCTTCTTTCTTCCAGCCCCTCACAACACTTTCATATTCACTATTGTTTAAAATAAACTCCCGAAGGCTGGATGTTTTACAACTGGATCCAATGAAATCTGAACTGGTTTCTGCTAGCCCCACAGGTATAATTTTAGACTATTATTTATATTATCAATAATATTAAATGAAAAAGCAAATATAGAGAATAGAATTAATTTGTTTCTTTTTCATCTTGTGCTTGTATTCTCTGTATAAAATATATCCAAACCAATTGCAATGAGAAAACCTAAAAGAAAAAAAATAGAAAACTCCAGTTTTGATGTGAGATGAGATGCAATAGTTACTTAAATATATTAAAGTCTCTTCAATTTTCTTCTTACATTCTGGTGTCATTGATGTATTTGAATCCAAAATTTTATTATTCAAACTGTAAAGAAAAGTCTTCAGGTGAAATACATTTCTTCTTTACAAATCCTCAGATGAGCCCTCAGTAGTATAGTTTTTAATTATGTCTTCTCCTACCTGCCCGTCTCTACAGTGGATTTCATTTTTTTGTGTGGATTTTCTTTTGGTTCATCCTTTTTTAATTTTGTGAGTGAAGGCTGACACTTCTTGTGGAAAGACTTGGTTGAAGGAGTGTAACAGCTTTTTTTATTCTCAGAATGAACTAATCTTGGCATCTGATTTTGACCCATTCTGTCTCCAACCAACCTACGCTGTAAATCTTATTTGAATTGATGGAGCTATTTCAGCCTTGGGAGATATGTTTTAGTACTTTGGAATCAAATGCTTCAAAGTATTGAGCCAAACAATACTGAATTTATCCCTGAATTATCCACACTTCTACTGACAACAGCCAGAAACCCGAGGAGCGTGCAGACATTTGGCAATGGTGATTTATGAGCAAGAGCTGCTTTGAGAACTGAGGGATCCTCTTGCCCTGTGGTGCCTGGTGGTTAAATTTGCTTTGTGTGACATCTTATTTTCAGGTGCTATTGTGTCAATCCCTTTATGCAAAGTAACAGAGTATCCAACAGCAGGAAACACCTTGAAGGTGCCTCTCGGATATTTTTCATGTCAAACATACCGCGGGTAGAACTGTTGGAGGTTTTTTTGCTAAGAGCAGAGATGTTGACAAATATAGCACACATGCACAGAAAAATCATCTGTACTTGGTAAAAAGAAAGGGTGGAGATTATTTACTTTGGATCATGCTAATTCCATTACTTTTAAAATGTCTCAAAAGCCCCTAATGGGGCAAGATGGCTGTGGGTGTAAATAAGATTTTGACAGAAAAGCCAGATTCTCTTGGCTTTAGATCCAGATGCTCATAGCAAGACTGTCATTATCTGAGAGGTTTGAGTTGCCTGTTTCCCCATACACTTGGATTCACTAATTTCCTACTAGGAAAATAGGATTTCTTCACCTTATCTTTTCTTTGGTTATAACCTTCAACACTCACAGCTATCTCTAATATAATGTCATTCTTTCATCTAACGCCACCAAAGGCCTTCTGGAATGGAATTTGCCCATTTGGTTCTCAAGAGTCTGTTCAGAATTTGGCATGCAATCACTGAAACTTTCATTTCTGTTTCTTATTTCTACAAGACTACTCAAAACATGTACAATTTACAACTCATTTGTCCCACATTATAAATTTGTCTTGAAAGCTTTAGCTAAGTTTGATGTGACTGACGGTCCATGAAATTCTGGAGGTTTTGTGGATATTTTGTTAATGCAGACAAATGTTAATCATATGCTGGCCTACTTAAAATCCCTGTGGTGACACAATCTCAAATGTGATTGCGATTGATTATATCTTGCTGCTAAAGTTATATCGGCAGGAAATTAATTGTAAAGCCCCCTCCCAACTTCATTCCTTAATTTCCACCCCAATCTGAACTAATTGTAATTGTCTTCATAAACAAAAATAAAAAAAACCCATGCAATTCCTTTCACAGAGATGCTTTTTGAAGGGTTTTATCTAAATTTCCTCTCAGTAAATGCCTTATATTTTAAATTCAAGCACAGGAATTCTGAAAAAATACCTTAAAAAAAAACCTACTATCTTTATTGATAAGAAATGGTTCTGTTTTAGTTTTATACAGTGAGTTTATTCAAATATTATTCAGAAGAAAATCTTCTTGAGATGCTGTTTCTACCCCTTACCCAAGGCAGTTTCTCAATGCTAGGACATTTCAGAAAACTTATGAGTGATGTCAATATATGGCATTAATTTCCATATTTGCCAGTGACCCTAACCCTTGAATGAGTTGTTTTTTCCATCTTATATTTTTCTGAATTATATAGAACTCAGAAAGTTTTCAGTAACAATGGTGCGGCTTTAATTTGAAATCCCCATCTTTAATTTGAAAATCTTTCAGTTGTCAGAACTGGACATACCACCAGTTATTCTTGCTGACAAAAAAGCCCCAGCACCTGAATTGCAGCTGATGTTCTAAAATAAGGAAAAAGAGAAGCTGTGTATCTTATTTGATCATAAGCTTCTTTGTCAATATAAGATTACCAGTATTACCAAAAGCTGACTAATTATTTCTTTTGCCTAGTTTTCTCTGAAAATACCATTTACAACTTGTTAGATAATAGAGTATCTCTAGCATTCTCAAATCTTTGGAGTTTATTTCTAGGTTTAGAGGTAAAGTCATTAGGGTCATGAACTGGAGAATATCACTGCAGCACTAGAATCTGATTTTTTCCTGTGTGCTGCTTCTTTTGAAAAGAGTAAGAAGAACTTTCAGCATTTTTTGCTGTGAATCCCCTAGGAATGGTGTTGAAGCTGACTATTTTTATACATATATCAGTGAATAGCAGCCACAATAGCGGCTTAATAATACAGTATCAGTCTAGAGATGATGGACCTGTGAGGTTTTTTCCCTTATCTCTGTGCCACTAAACTTATTTACTTTGAAACAGGTTGAAATGTTAACATTAACACCATATTTAACAAAGCACATTAGTTGATGTCTAAGAAGTTCTTGGCAATCACAATAGGAAGGTCAATATCTCCTGACTTCAGTGAGACTTACACCTGTAAGTTCAGGCTTGCTGGGTAGGAAACCTGCCCTGGGTTAAGGCTTGTGTGACAGGTGAGTTAGTCATGGGAGTTCTGTAGACATCTGAGCGATTGCTGAATCGTGGTCAAATTATATGTTCAATCCATTTGAGGGTTTAGGTTTCATTAAGACTTTGGATAGAGATCTGAGCCACACGGGGTCATAAAGTTAAAGAATCATTTAAGTTGGAAAAGAAGTCTAAGATCATTGAATCCAGCCATTAACTTAACACTGCAAAGTCCATCACTAAACCATGTCCCTGAGCATCACATCTACATATTTTTTTAACACTTCCATGCATTTATTGAGAATGTTATCTCGATGAAGCAGATCTGCTTTGAATAGAAATGCCACAGTCTAGTAAACCCAGACTTGCATATAAAGCTGCAGTAATTAACCTACTTTACCCTATCTCACCCCTGAATCCTTACATTCAGCCCCTAAGGAATAAGAATTTAATTCTCAATGAACAGAAGTTCAAGGGATAATTCTGTAGATCATAGGGATTTCTTCCAACCCAAACCATTTTACGATTCTATGGTTTTATGTGTTTATGAAATTAAGACAGTTAGTCCAGGAACTTTTCTGTAGGAAGTAAGAAAACATATTATCATAAAAATCTTACACTTTTCAGAGAAAATAAAATGAGCTACCAGATAAAAGTACAAACTGAAAAACAGAATTAAAACATTGTGCTAAAAATAAATTATACTATCAAGGCACAATTTCTTAGCATTCTTTGAAGCAATATTTTTGTACTTTGAGTCTGGAGATATTTTAGACTGATACAAAATTTTACACTGCTTTGTGTAAGGGCTAGGTATAGCTGGCATTTGCAATACTTTCCATCTGGTTCTTTCTACATAACCAGGAGGTCTGTCTATAAATATTTCCCATTATATAAACTATCCTTTCTATAAACTTAATGGCTCTGGAGTATTTATATAATCCAGTTAGTTTCCTAATATGGTCAACTTTCAACTATCCCCAGTTACATCATGTTTCCTTATTACACCCATATGTCTTCAGTGCTGTGTCATACGATCCCTGTGATTTCTGTGGAAAAAGCTGATAGCTCTCTTCAGTTTATGTCCACGTCCAGTTTCACCTTTCCATCTTTGAACTTAGCATTGAGTATTTTAAACTTTTACAACAGTTCCTCCTAATTTTCCATTTCTGAGAAGTATTTGTCGTTTTCTACCTCCGTCATTCCCCTAAAACACTATTTCCATTTGTTTTATGAGCAGATCTGGCATGCTTCCCCACGTCCTGCTCAGCATATGTCTGGCTGTGCACTACTGCTTTTTGCCCAAAATAATGCTGGTGACAGTCCTACTGCAGCCAGAACCTTCTGAGCCTTGCTGCTCCTCTGCAGAGCTGGCAATGTACCTGCTGCATGATTATACACACCTGACATTGCCCTGCTCTTTGTGCAAAAGGGAAGTTTTGTTGAATTTTAATGACTCTGAATATAGTTTTTGGCCACTTTCCCACCTTGATGCAGAACACACTTGCAGCTCTCATGCTGAGTTTCAGAATACAGATTTGCAAAAGGAGAAATAAACCTATTTGATTCCAGGCAGTATTACTCTTCTCAGTGTGTATGCTCACAGAAATCTGGAAGTAAAATCTGAAGCATCACTCTTGACAGGTAACCAACTTACTCAGAGAATTCTTTAGCAGCAAGAACAAAATTACAGGATTGCATGACCTACAGAATTGAATTCCAAAGATTAGCTAGAAATCTACAATCTACACAATACACATATTCAAATCCATTGTCCTTTGAACAGCTGAATACATGCAATATTCAGGACAAACCTCACATTTAGACAGATGTAAAAATCAGTAATGTAAAAATTAGTAAAATAAGATATAAAAATTTACAAGAATTTCCATATGCAAACTATGGGTTTAAGACTTCTGCTAGCCTAGGGATCTCACATATCAAGATCAAAGCTGTCAGACAGAATCATAAAAACTGCATGTTGTCTGGAAGGTAATAGAAAGGGAAAGGAGCAACATTCTGAAATAATCCAAACGTAGCTAACAAAAACTTGTAGGTGCAGAAAGTTTACAATCAGGACACATGTAAATGTATAATTCTCTATCACCCAGAGATGAGTAAAATTTGGAACTTAGACTTGTGTGCAACAATTCTATTACAGTTGTGTATAAGGTAACTTGTGATCCCAGACACATCTGAACTGAGACAGGGGCAAAATTCATCTCCTGGAAATCCTGCAGACTGATGCAGTGGATGGCAACAGTTCTCCACTGAATAAGAGGATGCTTCAATGAGAGGGTTTAGCAGTTAATAATGTTCAGAACCTTTATAATCTGCAGCAAATATGGAAGTATGAGATTCTGTGTTGTCTGAAATGTGTGTGGATATGGAGTGAGATTTTTCCATTGTGAGATGATAATTTCCCTTTCATTCTTTGAAAGACACAATGGTCCCTAAAGAACTTAATTACCAAATTACTAACTGCCTGAAATCACACTGGATTTATTTAAACAATCTACCATAGACTTTGATTCCTCAGGTCTGCACTCTTTTCTTTAAATACCACAAAACTAGCATATGTGTGAATTAGTTTGGTGGGTCAGGATTACAAGGGTTTGCACCTTTAAACCATATCAGTAAAGCTTTTCCAGATCCTCTGCCCACATCAAAGAGTAAGTTTGTATTGCCTCATTGATTCTCTTGAAAAAGTGAAGTAAGCTGCAAAAACTTTAGAAAGGTGTCAAAATTTCATTCTTGATGTAAAGTATTATTGAACTGAAGCATCATAACATGGCCCAAAGTAAACAGACATTAATAGAATATGTCTAGACTAAAAACTATGTAAAGGCAAGATGGCCAAGGAGAATACTACATTTAAATATATTTTTTTTTTAAGAGGAGAATTATTTATGCTTTAGGTAAAGGGATATGGAACATGGCTGGAGAAAAGCAAAAAATTACAGAGAATATTGTTGGGTCTGTATGCTTGAGAAATTTGGAACACAGAAGTGTCAGAAAGGAACATCTGAAGTCACCACGTTGTAGCTCACCTCCCCTCTGACTGCATGGCAAACTTGCTGTCAACAGTGGACAACTGGAGATAGGTGGTGTGCTTGAGAAAAAAACTTTATTTTTTGATAACTATGCAGTCAATTCAGTATGTCAGCACTGTGGCTTTTTTCCTATATTTCTGGTCACTGTCAGGTGTGTAACACAAAGTAACAAAAAATTAAATTATAATTAAAAATTATATCCTTTTACTGGTACAGTACTCTTGTGAAATCTTGTGTACTGTGGCACAGCCTCTGTCAAGTCATGAGATCATTCTTATCTATATTAATATTTATGCTGTTGCCTTTTTTTTTTTTTTAAGAATTTACAATGTCAGCTTTTTGGAGCTTGGTGAAGATTTGTGATAGGTATGAAATATTATGTTGGGAATGACAGAGAATGCTTTTGTCCCAGATGAAAAGGAAGCACACATATTGACACATTGAGGCCAGTGCAAGGACACTACACTAAGCAGTTTTCCATGAATAATATTTATAGAGAACATTGCAATAAGGATGATGGAAAAAAGGCTTCAGATTAAAGCACCCAACTGTTTTGGGTTTTCCAGTGTCACTTTCCCATTTATGTGCAACACTCTAAAACCAGAACTCTTGGCAGATGTTTCTGAGGTTCAAAATTCAATGACTCTTCCATCATAAATAGTAGAGACATTAATGGAAAGATTTTTGAAGATATTTGTGCGGCAGATTTCACTCCCTCCTCACATAGCAGAGGCATTGTTTTCATTTCTGACAGATTAACCTCAGGCCAAAATTTCAAATCTGTTGACAGTGCTTATGACTGGATCATTTATTTTAGCTAAAATGTCTCCAAGTCAAATAAAAATACCAGTCTACACTCCAAAAACCAACCTAAAATTTAGATCAACCTTAGGCTGACAGACTGCTTTACTTCATTCTTTTTGAGCAATCTACCATTATCATGTGGTGGTTTGAAATGCCTCAGTGCTGTTATGCAGCAGAAAACCGCACTCATTTTTGTTATCTTACTATTCAGGCTACTTTGGTCCCAGTTCAAAAGGACATTTCAATCTTAATTTCAGTGAGATCTGGATGTTGATCCTTAAAAAGGAGATGTAAACTTTTAAATATATGAAGGCAACCACTGGTTTTAACTCCAAACTCTAAACTTCTTCTTCTCTCACCAATGAATCCTGCCAGTGTGTGACAGAAGGGCACTGCTGGCTTTCTTTCTATATGTGCAAGTCCTGCAGATGATAGGAAGGCAAAGAAAGGGCTGAGTGGTTCATCCAGCTGCAGCTGTTAAATGTTAACTTCAAAATGATAATGCAAAACTCCTTTTGATGGTAATGTGTTTGGGAAAAGCCATAGCTTAAAAAGGAATGTTGTAAAATCAAGATCATAGAATCATAGAATCATTTAGGTTGGAAAAGACCTCCAAGATCATCAAGCCCAATCTTTGACCAAACACCACCAAATCAATTAAACCACAGCACTAAGTGCCATGCCAAGTTGTTTTCTCAGCACTGCTAGGGGTGGTGGCTCCACACTTTGCTGAGCAGCCCATTCAAATACTTGACAACCCTTTGGGTGAAAACATTCTTCCTGAGATTACTTCCTTCTCCTATTGACTGCTATAACCAGGAATTAATTCAGCAATTCACCCTATGTTCTATTTCATGCAAAAGTTTGAGCCATAAATTCCAGATAGTTCCCAATATTGTCATAATATACAATTTTATGTATTGACATATGGACATAAGAAAAAAATAACTAGATTCATTTTCTTTAAATACAGATTTCCTACTCTGGGAATTCAGACGGGTTTTAGCTGAAGTTGCAAGATATATAGGGAGTATGAGAATGAATATAGGGAAAAAAGAGGTCCCTCTATATACTGTGAACTGCAAAAGGTAGAACTTTTTTTTGTAGTCTAGGATTAATGTATGTTATATGGATAAAATTAGGCACATTTAATTTATCTCTGAAATATTTTTAATGGAATTAATCTGGTTACCCATTATTACTGTATAGATTCATTCTATTATTCCCTTTGAAGGAGTACAAATACAACAATTATATTCTTGGTTGTTTCAGTACACCCAGACAATTAAAAGAGTTTCTCTTAAATAAGCAAATGTATTTCACTTTTCAGCTTAGAGATTTCTTCACTGTCTGTAAGCTATTGCTAGTGTCACATGGCTATGTCTATGGAAATTAAAGAATCAGTATTTTATTTAATTATCTTTATTTATTTACTTAATTAGCTTTACATAGCTAGCAACTCTCAATATTTGTATTCCCAGACAGCTTAATTTCAAAATCATTCTACTATTTTGTGAGCCAGAACTTAAAAAAAATACATGCAGTTGATGAATGTTGTCTTGATTGAAATGCAAAATTGGTACTGGAATAAAAGATCAACCTTAGATCAAATATGGAGTGATTAAATCATTATATCATTGAATGTGTTTCTTGCTGAAATCTAGAAATTTGCTAGGTTCTAGTCATTGCTTGGATTCCTACTTCTTCTGCAGCTTAAATTGTTACATCTCTTATTTGCTAGCACCTGAAGGCATATTTTACAGACATTAGTCTGTTGCCTGAAGATGTGTAAGAGACCAGGGGCTTTGGGGAAAATCCTCAGGAGGTGCTCTGTGCAGTTTTCTCTGTTTCCTTGACCAGCTCCATTGCTGACATTGTTTCTCCAATCACACTTGTAGGAGTCAGGAGAAATCCTAAATTCAGAGGTGTTGCATTGGTGTGTAAATCACATAATGAACAAGAACATCTGCCCCTTCATGGTCTCGTTGACAGGACAGCCTCAGCACTTTTGGGACAATGTTGTGGTTCAGAGTGGCACAGCACGAATTGTGCTGTCAGGTTTTGTGCTGAGCAGATGCACAGGCAGAGCATTTTATTCTCCCCCCTAAATACAGAGGTAGTTCGAGTTAAAAGCCCTGCATATAGGAAATGGAGGCATATTTTAGTTGATAATGTCCTTCCCCCCTTTGCATTCCCACTTAGAGAAAAGTTTTAGGGAAGCCCAACTAATACATTTTGTTTTCAGATCTGGGTTAGATATGCTCCCGTGACCAATTTAACACCAAACACCTTTTAGTTTCATGTGTATTATGCAATGATGCTGTCTTGCTTTTATGAAAGGTAGGGGGTTTTTTAATGCACTATTGATTTGGCAAAATGTGCTTGGGCTTGCTTTTATGTTCTGGAGTATGTGGAACACATAAAAAATGAAAGTTTACTTTATGTTAACTATTTCCCATCCCCTTCCCAATTAATTCTAAATCAAGGTTAGAACTCCCCCAAAAATTAAGTAAATCCTGAGCCAAATGAGAAATGACGAAGACAGTTTAGGGTAAACAGTGTTTTATAGGTGTAAATATTTAACTTGTATATTTTTTTACAGTATTTTACTCAAGTCTATCTCTAAGAAGCAGAACTGAATCTTTCCAATTATTATTATTTCAGTTCACTATTTCTATCCCAACATTTGTTTGAAAGTCTACAACTCAATGTGATCTTCACTACAGAACATAAACCCATCGCTTCAGAAGAAAGACTAAATGGTTCTATTTGTGCTTCTGATTCTTTATGAATACCAATGTTCACAATCACAGATTAAATTAATGTCAGTTGCCTCAGTCACACTTGGTAAATGAATCATAAAAGATTCATCTTGATACGGTAAGTTGTCCTTGACAGCAAATTAAAATCTTAATAAATGTCCTATTCAGAAAACACATGCAAACACATACTCTTCATTCCTAGAAATCACAGCCAGAGTTTGGATTCATTGTGGTTTCTTGTTTAATGAAAACTGCCTATAATTATGTGTTATTTCTTAAATGCCCTATGGTACAACACGGATTTTAAACCCTAAAGAAAAATATTTCTGCTACTACCTCTGCATTTTGGTAGGGACAACTCAATAATATACTGAAAGCGAAAGAAAAAATAGATGAAATGCAATAATTTTATTATTAGATTGTGTTTGAATGTTTTTTTTTTTCTCAAAGGCACTCCATTTCTGTGGCTTTTTGCTATTAAAGAGAAGTTCACATCCTCCTCTTGAGCTAAAAATTGGATTTTGTACCCCTTTGAAGACAAAGGGAATCCTTTGTTATTAGTAAATTGGAGGAGCAGTTCTCACTACCCAAACCTAGTTAGCTCATGTCTGTGCACTACTGGGGAGAAGGGAGGAATAGGAAAAGAAAATTACATCTTTCATTTGCTTTGGGAGACGAGTAAATAAACAGCCAGGACTGTGTATGATGTCAGACAGAGTGCTTGGATTGATTTCCATAAGTTATATGTATTAAGGACTGAGTTCAACATGGTGAATCATAACATATAAATTTAGAAGCCATAAATGACCTCTTGCTCTTTCACAACAGAAATTTATGTAATATATATAACTAGGCCTTCCAATGAAATAAAATTATAATTCTATCTGTAAATATTTTGAAATTTAGAGTTGTAACAATAACTTCTCTATTTCCCTTATCCAGTACAAGGACATTGTACAGTTTAACACTAGATGAAATTCCTTGGTAAGAAGCTTGCTGTATTTTGGCAACAGCAGGCATTTGAGCAGCTTTCTGTTTTTGCAGAACTCCTTCATCTGTCATCTATTCATTATATTTCAAGAGCTAATTCAGATCTTTTAGGCTGCATAGCACTAATGTCCACACAGTACCACACAGAGTCTTTAATTATGCAGTGCAAGTCTGCAGATACAGTATGCTTATGAATTTCTACAGAAAATAATTACAGCACATGTGCAGACTTTCCTTTTCTGCACGGAAAAATCCGAGACTTTTTAATTCATTTTGTCGACAAACTAGCTCACATTCTGGACTAATGATCTATAAAATTTCATTTGTAGTGTAAAATAACACTAGAGATGAGATCTTTTAAAATCTTTGTAGAACAGTTACTGGTGTGTGTTTCTATCACACTATCTGCACTTGATAATGGAACCAGTGACAGTCCTTTTTAGTGACAGAGCAGCAGCTGAGCAAGTACAGCAGCTGAACAGGCAAGGTCATCCAGAAACCCCAATATATCATGGAATAGGCATCGCTGTTCAGACTCAGCAGTGCTGCCACACTTAAAGCAATCTGTAATGAAAAATAACAAGGTTTTGTTAAAATTACAGAATGACAATTTGTTGCTCTCCTCAGCTGAATTTGGAGAAACTGTAAGTCTTAGAAGATATAAACCATAAAGATGTATATAGATGTGAAGCTTTTGTTTCCATAAGGCCTTCCTGGTTCAGTTCAAGAAAGATGATCTCTTGCTCTTGGGCAGCTGTAACTCTATAACCTTTTTTATATTCACCACAAATCTTCTGAATACAATCCCAGACACAGAATGATCTATTTCTTCACGGCATTCTTTGGATTTAATTATAGCTTTGAGTCCTGTGTGAAGGATAGTGAAGGAAATGCCAACTCTCTGATATGCTTCAATAAAGCTGCCTATAATCATTGAGGCAGAGAAAGATGGGAATTAAAAACAAAGTATTAACTACGACAAATAAGTGTTTTTAATAGCACTATTAACTGTTAATGTCTATCAATACTGAGAATACTTTCAAGGTGCCAGATTGTATCCTTTTTGAGACTTTATGGTTATTCTGTTTGAACTTTGATTTTCCATTTTTGTGCTGTCTGCCTTTGTGTCAACAGAAGAAAATATAATGCATAGGTAAAGGTTAATTAATTTTGCAAATTTTAGACAGAATCTTTAAAATGAGATGAACTGTGTCCTATACTCCACTGATTATATTGACTATATCTCTGTTGACAATGGAGGCAAGCTATTTTATAGACTTCTCTATTTAGTCTGATTAATCACATTTATATACCAGGTTGAATTGTTCACTTGGTAATGTGCACATCTTCACATAGAGATTTACGAGCAGAGTAACTGATCCCTGGGGTTTGTAGTTTTATGATTTGACTGGGGGACCCAGCTTTCTCTTCCTGAATTCACTCATCAACAGATTCCAGCTTCTGAAGAAAATAAAGTTGAAGTTTTACAGGCAGTGACTTTGTACTACTTGTCAGCCCTCTGAGGGGATGTGGCACAGAAGGAATGCCCATGCCAGGAGGTGGGCATCAAAGCAGTCATATAAGGAGCTGAAATTCCAACACACGGATAATTCCTACCGTGATGTAACTGTTGGTTTAGATCACAGATTGAAAATTGCCAGTCTAATACAAGCTATTGATAAAGTACTGAGAAAAAAATAAAATAAATTTTACCAAATCTTTGAGGTTGAGAGGAAAATAAATCCCAAATATTTTCAAACCTTTCAAAACTCATAAAACTCAGTTTCCAAAAAAGAAGACATAATGGAACTCTTTCTAATTTTACCTGTAAAAATAATAGCTTTTTAAAATCAGATGCCGTTTCTGTGAATTTCATCTAAGTCTAAAAAAGGCTGCTTTCTTCTATAGCATAATCGGGTTATTACTTGTCTTGTTTTCCTCTTGAACTTTGGACAGGGCAATGCAATCATCTGGCATAATTTATGCAGGACAGCCTGTGTCAGGAAAGCATAAATACTTTCTTTATTAAAAAGAGAAAAAAAGGTATTATCTTCAAGTGTTTTGGTTGTGGAGTGTTCAAGGCATGTGCACTTCAGAGTCTTGCAAAATAGCTTTCCTTCTTCAGTGCATATTGTACATCTGCACGGTGATGAAAACACTTCATTTTTGACCAAGGCATACTGAGGTCACATGGAGAGGAAATGGGCTGTGACTTTAATGGGTGCATCTTTGGTTTAAGGAAGAAAACTTTCCTTTTGAATTCCATCAGTTATCACCACTTATATCTGCAAGCATTTCTAGGGTTGGAAATCTGATCTTAATGGAAAGTGCTGGCAGACTTGGTGTGTTTTGTTGCTAACGTGCTGTCTGCCTTCCCCTGGCAAGAAATCCTGGGATCAGTAACTGACAGTTCCCCATTGCCTGTGCTGACTAATATTTCCTGAGCTGTGCTCTGCAGCCTGCTCTCTATGATTAATTGACCACATAAACCCATATTTGTTAATGGGTTCATAGTATTTTCCTTAGTCAGTTGGCTAAACAAATATTTCATATCTTTGAAGGCAAGGATACACGTTATTGCTTCCACATATGGCTCTAAAAGGATGTGATACAGAGGAACACAATGTGCCTAAGCCAACAGGAAACTTTAAAAAAGAAACATGTACAAAGGCTCTAAAAAAATTGTTTTTCTTCTCACTCAGTTTCTTGCATTATTCACTCCAGAAAAGCAGGCCAGAAATTTAAACAGTGAAAGGGAATCTGGGAGGAGTATAGATAGCAGAAGAAAATTCAATAATATAAAATATTAAGATTGTATAGACTAAGCCTTGATGTTCTGAATTTTGACCATAATCAAAGAGAATTTTTTGGGATATGCTTAAGCTATTAAGGAGAAGACAAAGTACTTAATAGTTTAGGCAATGAGTCATGAAAACCCCATGTTTGCAAACATTCTGCTGCTCTTCTGGAAAAGTAAAAAGCTAAACTCTACACCATGGACATGTTAACACAAAGTTCATTTGGCCAAAATGCCTTCATTTGACTTACTTGATCATAAAGGATCCTCTGTGGTAAGAATTTTCTTTTATGAGTAATAATTTAGCATCTTCAAGCGTTTCTCCAGCTATTTGTTCCCCACAAATACCCTCCCTCTCCAGCAGCATTCTGTGCTTCCCTGAGGGACAGAGACCTCCAACATTTGGGGAACTTCTGAGTGTGAGAGAAAGATTACAAAGGAAATAGATTTCCTGATTTTTTTTTCTTCAAATTTTAAAATAGAGATGTCTCCTGTAATAGTTTGCTCCTAGGGGAAAAAAAAAAAGTTTCTTAATTGTCTTTGACTTAAAACCAGAAGCAGGACTAGAAGGTTTTGACTTTTGTCTTTGTTGCAGATCTGGCTGAGTACTGATGACAGCAAAGGGAAGGCACCCAGGAAAAATACTGGATAGAAAACTTGAATTATATCATGCCTCCACTGTCAGACAATTTTATTGTCATGAATGCCACTGAGGGGAAATCAGAAGCATGGAGACAGCTAAATAGTTTGTTTGTGTCATTGTCAAATGGGGTGTCCATGGAGTTGAAATCTGGGCACTATGCTGGAGTAATTAGCACAGAAAAATCCTGGTTTATTTTTATTTTCTTCAGGATGGGAGGGTAGATTTTCTCTATGCATGATTTTCAGAGCTGTTAGCTGAGTCACTGGGGTTTGGTGCAGTGCCGAAGATCCTGGCTTTGATTAGTTCTTCTTCAATTCTGAATCCCGGTATTTGAGCTATTCTGATATATTTTATCTGTTGATATCTCCTATCTGTTAAGTGTAGGCTGTACTATCCAATATTACAATTTTAAAATTTTAGTGTAAAAAAGTAATTGTCATACTTTGTTTTAATCAATCAAGATGCCAAAATAGTTTTCTTTGTAATTCTGACTCATTATAGCCTGATTTAGAAGGAAAACTTTGCTGCAATTTCTGACAGCCAAGATTTAAGCAAATAGTGCCTTTACCAACATCATATACTCAATATCAATGCTGAACATTTTTTCACTTTTTTCTCTGAATTCCTGTGCTCAATCCAGGTCAAACTTTTATGGGGAATTGCATGCAAAAGACCTTCTGATCTGATCTTGCTTTTATGGGTGACAGAGCAGAGACCCTAGAATAAGCAAACAGGAGATCACTAGGCTCTAGTATGTTCTGGGTACAAATAGGTATCTTTATACTTAGGTATCCTTATACTTAGAAAAGGCTTGTGGCCAAGCCTACATGCTTGGTGCTCTCCCAAGCTTAGATGAAACAGGCAGGTTTCATCATGAGCTGAAGAAATACCGTCAAGTGTCAAAACTCTGATGGGAAAAAATAGATAAGTTAAAATTTGTGTAATAAAGTTAAAAAAATATTTTATATTTTAAATTAAATTATTATATAATATGATAACAATAAGTTCAGAAGTGAAAATGAAAATCTTCCTCTTAAAAATTATTTTGGAATGGAGTATTGTATTGTATAAAATTTCTCTATTCCTTGGACACAAAAGAGCAGTAATATTGACTCACATTAGGAAATTATTTAAAGAAAATTTTCAATGAATATTCTAACAGAACACTATTCGGTGAAAACTTTCAAAACCTAAAGCAGACATGCTGAGCAGCTCATAAAATATTCAGAATATTTTTTTCTTATCCTGAGAGGAGCATCCAAAGTAAATTTTAATCCTCATGGAGATCGCATCAGCTCAGTCATAAAATAGTTCATAAGCATTATGCCAATATTCCTTTGACTCTTAAATCAGAGAGGATCCTACCCCAAAAGTGCTTAAAATGTTTACAAATGCCCATGATGTGTATTTCGCTCTCTTGGTAGTTACTGTCAGAACCACCAACAAAACCTCCACAAAAAGATGGACACAAAATATATTTTTAGAAACATCTTCAGGCAAATTTGTAAATGTCAGTTCTTAACATCTGAGAGGAAGAAGAACCAAATGGAAAACATTTTGTTATTTCCTCATAAAAATGCATGTTAGCAGCAGAAGGTAACAGGATCATGAACCTTAAAATGACAGTATGAAGCCATGCCTAAAATAACAAATTTCTTTATCTGACACAATCAGAAAATATACTGGATGAAGAGAATAGGGTACATGTGCAAGAACACAAGTTTCATCACCTCTAAATGCAGCTAATGACCTTTGGGAAGTTCGTTGATAATAAATCTGGAATGGATGAATGTGTGTGGAAAAGCAAGGGAGAAAATAGTTGGAGATACCAGCTGTAGATTCAATTTTGTACCTGTCTTTCAAAAATGCTGGTTTTATGGTCCAGTGGCAGCTTACTTTTTGAATGACGCTCACATAATTGTCCCTTGCAAAACTATTCTAGCAATTTGGTTGTTAGCAGAGAACTCATAGGTCCTGTTTACTCATATGGAAGCCCGAAATGCTCAGAGTTTGCAGAAATGATTAGACAGTAGTTAAAAAAGAATGGGCAAAACCATCAGTGACACCGTTGCAAGAACTGTTTGTAGCTTTTACAATAATTGAAAAGAATTGTCCCACTGATCAAAGTTCAAACAATAAACATCAAGAAATAAGCCTTGCTGTGACTTTGAGAACAGTTTTACAAACAAACAAAAGTTGGAAGAAAAAGATTTTGCTGCACAAAATAATTATCTAAAGCTCTATGCAGTCTTTTACAGGATAAAAGTTTACTGGGATGGTATATACAAATTGCTATACTGCCTCAAAAGAACTTTTACATAACTGTTTTAAGTTATTAGAGAAGGAAATAAGCTATTAAGAAGAAACAAGTTACAAATATATTTCATACCATGGTTTTCTTAAATATATATATATATATATATACACACAAAAAGTGCTTACTGGAGATGCTACTGCATTTCAATTGTAGGCAAAATGTTCCCTGTATGTAATACCCAGCTTTAATAAGTTTTGTGAGGTTTATGTATTATTGGATCAGTTTTTGAAGATGAGCACTGGAAAAAGAGGGGCATACTTTGAAATACTATTTTCTATTCTTATCAAGCTATACTCTTTGAAGTTGTTTGTCCTCCAGTGCAGTGGACTCAGGAAACAAGTCTGGAAGAGACATAGTAAATTCCAAATAACTATATTTTAGAGATAAACATGTCAAAAGGAATGTGCCAATTTCTTGTGGCATAGAAATGCTGCTTGCTTTTTAATATATGACATCTCCTGCTCTGGCAGTTTCTGAAAAAGCTTCTTAGTCCAAACTCACTCTGATGCAGCAGCTTTTAGATCCTAAGCTTACAATACAAAATATAGGCAGCTTTAAGAAAACTGTGTTATTTATGAACTACAAGTACCAGTTCCACAATTCAGATCCATTAGTCATTTACTCATATCTACTTTAGGTCCATCCAAGGCAGATTTATAAATACAGTTCATAACAAACAGTAGTCACTTTTCACTTCCTAAATCTGCTTAACATTTGTAAAAGTTGAAAAAATGCAAGTATATGCACTGAGGGGCTTGGAATCTTTATGGCTTTTACATAAATGTCAGAATTGCTAAAATGCATTTTCAAAGGAAATATCTGTAACAGGGAGCATTACCAGATACTCTGTTTTCAAAAAAACCTGAAGGCTTTTAATTATGGAAAAAATGGTGGAAGAGAAGTGAGGGCCCAATTCTTTTCGTTGTGGTTTCTATAGCAAGAGTTTCTAGGATGGCGTAAATTTATTGGCATTCCTAGAGTTTCTTGTGGTACTTACTGAATAAGGAAAAAATTTCAGAATCAAATTTGCTTGCATTGTATTATTTTCACTTTCAAGCATTCAGCATTTTTGAGAAGTTCGAGACTATCAGCCTGTAATTAGTGCAATGATAGTGATTAAGGGCAGTAACGATTAGCAAGGGTGACTTCTGGCCACTTAAGCAGTCAAAAAGATCAATGGGTCTCCAATCTGAACATTGGTGCTTCAGTAGTTGATGCAGAATTCCAAATGTCTGGGTGCAAAATATAAAAGCAGCAAGATAACGTGGCTGGAAGGTATTACTGAAGCTGACATCATGTCTCTTACAGCCAGACGTGCAGAGCAGCACTGGATCACACTTGCCAGATCTCAACAGTCTTTGGAAAGGTGCTGCTGTTCCACACTTGAAAGAGAAAATATCCTGTTAATAATGGAATAATATTTCACTGGAAGGAAAAAAAGACCCAGTACTAATATTTGTGTTAATATGGTTTTATCAGACTCTCCAATTCTTGCCAGCACCAGCAAACAATGGTTCCCAGTAGCAGGAAACCACAGTCGGGTCCTGAGAATTCCCATCCTACTAGCTTGCAGATACAGGAGATGATCTATCTAAAATTTTTTTTAGATTTTAAAATATATAAAACTAAAAACTACCACCTGAAGAAGGAGCTCTACAAGCTTCTAAAATGCTTCTCATTGCAGAGGCTTCCTAATATCCTTATCTCCTTCTTTCCAGGGTCTGGGGGGATTGGTACTCAGCTCAGATGAAATTTAGAGCACATTTTAAGCTTTATCAACCAAATATGATAACTGCTGTTGTATGAGCAATTTCCTAAATACCTTTTTGCACTGTGATTCAGAAGGACAGCCACTCTATTTCATGTCCTGCATGTCACTGACCTAAGTATGAATTAACCAGGAAAGGAAAAAAGACTGAAAGGAAGCAGAGAAATTCTAGACTGGGGTTACAGTCATTCACATAACCTGATGATCTGGATTACAAAGAAAGTTTAGAGTATTTCAGAGTCACTAACAATCTTAAAATGCTTGTGATTATATAGAACCAGGAGAATCATCAAGATCTCTGCGTTGCTTTATCCTGCTTGCTTCATGATTCCTTGATAAGCAAATGCCATATATGAATATTAAAATAGTTAATATGCTGATTTTTATGAATTCCCCCACTGAAAATTGTGAGTAAAACCAAGAGAATCTTTAATGCAATAAAAAAAGCAGCATTTGATAGTTAGCTTTGAATAAAAGCTAACATAGTATACAAATAATGTACAAATAAAAGCTGAATTTTATCAGTAAAAATCTACATTAATTTTACTTCTGCCTGTCAATCTTAATTTCTGATAAACTGCAGACCAAGACTGCATTGGTACAAGTGCTGTTTTCATTGATTAATATCTCAGAAAATCAGAAATTTTAGTACTCCTATGCACTATTTCAGCTACCATTCTACTAGAACTAGTTGTAAAGAGAAGACCACTGGAGGAAGATGTCTTTTTTAATGAGTTATTAAGGTTAATATGATAAAAATAGATATTGAATTTCTTAAGGAAGTCCTGGGAATATGCCACAATCGAGATCAACTTCTAGGTAGGATGAAGACATGAAACAGCTTACAAAAAGAAGTGTGGAGTAAGGACTAACATAAATGACATTATGGTGTAGTAGCTATTGCATAGTTTTCTATGCGCTGCTAATCTATAATTTTATTTAATTTCATTTCATTCACTTATAAAGATCACAAAGCCAGGAAAAATGTCTAGGAATAAGGGACCTTCCAGTACTTCTGCTATTTTGTCATTGATTTTTCCATGCTTTTCTTCCCGCTATGTCACCACTATAGATTATGGTATAGTGCATTGTTTAGGATCAGAGTGAATCTCAACAAAAAAGATTAAAAAAAGAGTTTATTTAAGTTTTTGATATATTTACAGGAACACTCAATTGAGCACAGAAACCTTCTGAAGGGTTGATTGATGGGACTGGATTTGGTTTAAACCCAATGCACATGGATGAGTGACAAGAATGGCTTCCCAAGATTTTTACAATGGTTTTCTGGAAGCCCTGGAAAGTAGTGATTAGTAACCATAAAACTAGCTTGGACTGGTGAACTGCAAAATGAAGCCTGTTCTATAATCCTTTCTTTGCATCTCCTTAGTCAGTTCGCTTTTAAATCAGTGTGCAGAAAGTCAGTGTATAATATCAAACTGCCAAATCAGCAGCGGACTGACAAAATGAGGAAAAGCCAGCAGGTAAGACAAAGAGATGTGTGCTTTAGGAGGATTCTTTAAAGCTGCAACTGCATTTATGCAAAGTTGCTTTACCAGGAGAAGCATTTTAGTGCGCCTCTGTTCTTCCTGCCTGGCAATCACCAGCTGGCTCACAG
The DNA here is from genome assembly GCF_000277835.1 of Geospiza fortis. NCBI lineage: Eukaryota > Metazoa > Chordata > Aves > Passeriformes > Thraupidae > Geospiza > Geospiza fortis. The sequence continues at coordinate 802,969 of NW_005054511.1, forward strand.
CTGGGGGATGCGCTGCGGTGCAAAGGGTTCTGAGCGACGTTGGGTGAAAACGTGTGCCAGCCTCATCGTAAAAGCTTATGTTAACCAACAGCCTCTCTGCTCTTTTAACAGAAGTGTCTGTTCCATGCCTCCTGTCTGGGAGCTGACAAGCAGCTCCTGATTGCCAGGCATCTGTTACTGGCATGAATGGACAGTGAAAACCCACTATCTAGCTCTGGTTTTAGAGATGGTTGGCTCCTGCATTTATGGAGAGCAGCCCTGCTTCCAATAAAAAATGATTTAGAAGAATTTACTATCTCAGATCTCTTCTTAGGATGGGCTGGCTGCTTTGAAAGGGAAATATCTCCAAGAGTGATATGACTCTCACAGTGGCTGTGAGGACTTGAATGCAAGATTTATGCTTAAATATACAGACTGCAAATCGAGGCTAGGCTTGCAATACAGAGAAAGTACAAGGGAAATATATTTTCCCTTCTGAAAAACCACTCAAGCAGAGATGCTCAGGGTGGAGCTGTGGCTCAAAGAAGAGGAAGTCAGTGAAGGTAGGGGATGCTTGGCAGGATCTGCCACATTTGCTCACCCTGTCCTGTTCATGTTGAGTTGGGGCCAGAAACAAAGACTAATCTGTGGTCAGCAGACCAGTGGACCAAAGACTTTTTTATTGCAGAAACAAGCTCTAAGGCATGCTGATCATGGCAACATCTACATAAAAGTTACTTTTTGCATATGTAGACACTTTTGGGCAAAATTTTGTCCAGTTTCTAATAGGGTGGCAAGCAATAAGGCAAAAACAAGGCTGCTGAAGATCCATATAACTGTGAGAGTAACCTATCATTCTTGCCAACAGGATAACTTCAGAAATCAATGAAACCCCTTTGGCTGCCTTTGCTGCACATCCAGCAAGGCCAGCAAGTTCTCATCTCCACTGCCTACTTTGAAGTGGCTAAAGTACTGAGTTGCTTAGTGCCAGCTGGATCTGCCATTGAATGTCCACAGTCTCTGACTACCTCAGTCAGGACTGTAAATAAAGCTTTGCATGGAAGAGTTGACCTGAAATCCTCTACTGCTGCTGTGTGAGGACACACCAATTCACATAAGTGAATCATTGTTCAAAAGCAGTCCATATTCTTCTGTCCTATCCCTACACTCTCACACAAAAAATGTGTGTGTATGTATTTATTAATTTGTTCCCTACATTCTCACATAAAAAAAAGTGTGTGTGTGTGTATGTATTTATTAATTTGTCATAAACTGAGCAATGGTAAAGTTTAAGAGGGTGAAGGAAAAAAGAAATAAAATAATTTACATTTTAAATTGCTATCTGAGGAAATTCCAAAGTTATGACAAATGACTTCCATTTTGTAAAGCAATTGCATTTCATGCCATAGTTCATGTCCAGGAGGGGACATTGCAAATGCATCTCAAGTAAGATTGGAATTAGTTATTAATGGAAGTATTATTACTTATTATTAGCAATTATGTTTGATGCTAAGGTGAGTAAAGTTCATGTCACAAATGGAGCTACATCTCCTGGAGCAAGACAGACTGCTGCTATTTTTTTCTGTTTGATGATCAGCAATAAACAGAACCCACCAAATTATCAGAGGTAAAGCTGAGGCACTAAAGGCTCTGGAGGAAGCAGAGAGCAGAGTTTTGTCACACTGAGAAATACTTAACTCTAACCTGCTTAAGAGATTTAGGCCCCTCAGGAAATTTAAATGAGGGTGGTCATATCAGCATCATTGACTATCAGTTGAACTTGATCTTCATGACACATAGCATTTTTATTTCCATACATTCAGTTATCAGGTAACTCACACTATGGGATAAAAGTATAATATAAGATTGTGCTATGAAATGCAAATTTCTGGTCTTGTGGTATCTTCATCCTCAAATAAAAATCAGCCTCAAGAATGTTTCACCACTGGGAGACATATGGCAGTGCAGGAATTCTGGAACAGAATGAAACTATTGATTAAAAAAAATTTTAATATTAACGCACAATACTAACATGTCTCTGGCCTTGTAAACAAAAACCTCTGATTTCCTGTGTAGTCTTCTATAAAAAGAGAAATAAATAAATAAAAATCCACATGCTGGCAAATTGAATGGGCTATTACCAGAAGATGGCAGTGATGTCTTTTTGCAGCTGTAGTCACCATGCAATTTACAGGAATAACCTAATTGCTGTACAGTTATATCATAGTAAAAAAAGGACATTGCTACAGTCAAAACAATTACCTCCTGCTATCTTTATCGGCATATCTAATGTAGTACAATTTCTTAGTAATTTTTAGTTCAGTTTTCTTTTATGTTTAGATTATGGTTGTTTTGGAAATCAGCCAAGATCTAACAGCATGTATAATATTTTAGTTGTAGCATTATCAACATGTAGCAAGAGGGAATTTATTATAAGCAAAAAAAAAAAAAAAATTGCATCCACATCATAGCTTTTTGTGTAAGTTCCAAGATGCTAGACCACAGTGTGTTACATTTGAGGGGAATTCCCTAATCTCAGCAGAATTATGCTGCACTTGCAAAATGCCTTTAATTTCATGTAGCAATGAGAGCCTCACAGTCATTCTCTATCCCGGATGATGCAAGGAGCTATATAAAGAGAAAATCAGGGTTTCTGCTTTTAATTTCATAGGTCACAGGATGATACCATCCCAAACTAGACAAATGAGTGATTTGTGGAAGATATGTGATGCCTTTTGCCATAAAGCCTGTCACCCCTACACACTTCATTGTCTCATCCAAAATGAGTGTCTGCTACTGCCAGCGCTGCCATGATCCAAAAGCCATTCAGATCAGAGGTGCTGCTGCTTACCAACAATTCAGCAATAATAAAACCATCTGCCCATTTAATTTTTTTAGAAAAATAAAGGCTTTTAATTTTAATCGTACCATGAGCCTAAACATTGTTATTGGCAATAATGCTGTCTTAAATGCTTTTTTCTTTTCCAGTTACAGATTCCCTAAGCTCCTTATTGCTATGTAAATGTGAAAAACTCAAACCTTAGCAATGGATTGGAACCACTGATTCTCCTAAAGTCCCCTAAGCAAACTGAACACTGAGCTGCCATGTCAAGCCTGTTAAGTCATTTGAAGGAATTTGGGAAGTCAGCACACTGGGGTAATTTCCTGGCAATTCATCTATAATGTCGACTGCCTGTTCCAATTTTTGACACATAGATATATTATACTCAACTGTGACCAGCCTGCATAAACCGTAAACTCTCTTGAAAATAGAGAATGTGAAGAAGTAGGCTTTCTTAGTACATTTAGAAAGGTAAATAAATCATCTCAAACTTGAAATAACAGATGACCAGCTTTTGAATGGCTGAATACCTGTGTATATTTTTATCTAAGAATGGAATGTAAAATATGTTAACAATGCAATTGGATTAATATTTAAAATTATTTCAGAGTGCTTGCCAAACACCTAAGTACCTGAAGCAATCTTCAACGCATGACTCAGTTTCATGTTTACCTAAAACAAGCTTCACACATTTATTTATAGAAAATTACTTAAGTTCTTTCTAAAGTGTGTTTGATTTTACTTGAATTTGCAGATCACTTGTGGAAGTCCCATTCCTGGAAGTCTTCGAGGCCACGTTGGATGGAGTTTTGAACTATCTGTTCTAGTCGAAGGTGCTCCTCCCTGGCCATGGCATGGAACAAGATGTTCTTCAAGACCCTTTCCAATCCAAACTAATCTTTGAATCTTTGATTCTATGAATTTAGCAGGTAAATGGTGCATATTTTAAATTATGTCACTTTGTGGAAAAGATAGATATGTCCAATAGATGTGTTGGTGGGGTTTTATAATAACAGGGAATGGAAAGGTTTTAAAAGATCAAGGGCATTTAATGCAGAGATGAAGGTCAGGTAAAATTTAAAGTTCATGAAGTACTGTGAAGGCTTTTGAATATATCCCAGTAGGAAATCTGTGAGTAGGACTTCAGGTCCTACTTGCCATGTGGAAATACTTTCTTTCTTATCGTGGTGTAATGCTGAACTCCAGAACCCTTATATCTTTTTCCTTTCATTATTGTCTGAAGATGTGAAGTTCTGTTGGGCTCTTCATCACCAAATGACAGGCATAACTCATGCCCATGGAAATGGATAAATATAAGTTTTGATGCACTACATTGTGAATTTAAGAAAAATCATGGTGGATATTTTGTTTTTAAAGGTGGACACAATAGTTCAGCCAATGAAAGAAAGCTGTTTTAGAAAGCTAAATATGTCCACTGTTTTTGAAAACAGAAGCATTTCCTTTACAAATGGATTTCAGTCTTCCTCAGCCTATTGAAACTAATATTTTTTACCATAACTAGGGTTTTTTCAGATGCCACTTCAAGATCTTTTTCTTCCATCATAGTACAATGAGTGAAATCACACAGATTGCCATCACCCAGCCCAAAGTCTGGTGATGGAATCTAAAGTACTGTTTCCTTTTTATGCTCTCACTCCTTGAATTTTCCAACTATGTACAAATTTTACAATTTCTGGATAGAAAAGATATTTTCTAGATTTTGAGGGTTTTTTAATGGAAAAAAATAGAAAAAAGTCAATATTCTACTGAAAACAAATATTTATTTATATCTCTTCTCCACTGAGATAACTAGAACACCTCATTCTGGATAATTCTGTAATTTCTTTTCTTTTTTATAAGCCCATATTCATACTAACCTCCTTGCAACTGTCAGTAAGTGATGTAACTTAAAAGAAACATTTTGGCTGTTACATATAAACTAAGATCAGATCAAAATACTCTCTGGTTAGGATTATTTATACCAATTTCTACTGTGACTTTGTCTATTAAAACAATCAAATGCAAAGTTCATTCTCTAATGACTGAAGAATTGGATTGTGCAGTAAATAAAAAATTGGCAGAGCAGAACATCTGAGCTGCAGGATATAAAGGGAAAAGAAAAAGAGAAAAAGTCTCTGATAAAAAGAAAAGGAGTGACTGAAGGATCATTTCTACATTTTGGAGACCTCTTGGAAAAGGGTGACCCTGATAACTGGGCAGACAAAGAACACATTATTAGTGAGCATTAACTTCAGGACTGCAGCCAAGGACCAGATATTAGAAAATGTATAAAGTACTAAAAATCTCTTTCTACATCAAAACTGCGGAAATATAATGGCAAATTAATTAAGAGGAGCTGCAGAATCATGTACTACGATCTTGTCAATTCACAAGCTAAGAAATGTTGTATGAGGTCAACATTTGGATGCAAACCCCTGTTAGGAACAACCAGATCAACAAAGTCCAAGCTTCTTAGACTAAAGGGCAAACACATCATTCAATAGTATCAAAGGGCTGACATCCTCTTTTTGGACAGAGTCCATTATATTTTCTTTAGGTAGCTTAAACACAGAGCAGAGAGTTGAAAGCCTAAGTGAAGTTTTCTAGTGGAAATCTATGTGCACTGCAGGAAAATAATTACTTCTTATAGTTAAGAAAAGCGGTAAGGAAAGAATAAAAGTCAAAAGCTGAAAATGATAAATTCTTGGTGGTGACTGAACATTTCAAAAATCGACTGCAGGGCCTCAAAAGGTGGGATAAGCTTTTCAACATGAGACTGATTTGGGTTAAAAAGTATATTAAAAACATACACAATTATAAAATCTGGATTTTGAAAGAAATAATTATACAGGATAAAACTATGATGACTTGTGCTTGGTTAGAACTTCTCACACTTAAATTAACCTCTGAAATCTTTGAACTTGTTTTTTGTGCTCATCAATTACCAATGGGACTAGAAAGAAATTCTTCTAGAGGGAAAATCTGTTAGCATTTTTAGACACTGTCTGTGGACCTACCTTCCAGATGTTCCTCTTTCTCCACAGTGTTTTGAAGAAGCTTGAGATGTTTTGATGATTTATGTGGAAATGTTACCCATCCTCATTATCCCTACTCTCCTTTCACTCTCCAATATGAATGATTACGGGATCATCTCACATAGCTCTGAGTTCAATAAGAAAGCTATAGGTCGTTTGCAATCCAGATTCTGCTAAGACTCATGGAAATGTATTTACTGAGGTGTTTTTGTCAGTTTGGTACAGCACATCACTTTGTCTGGAGAAGAGCATGAGCACGGCTGTGCAAATGCATCTATTATAATAGGAACCTGGAAGGGACTTTAGAATAGCAAAAAATCATGTTTTTCGTATTCATATTTTAATACATCCAGAAAGTCAGATTACATGCACAAAATACCTCAAATGTCTCTTTCTAAAGCAGTCATTGGTCTGTCATTACAACTTTCATTTGGGAGAAATCTTTTGTGTGGTAGCTTTCACTATCACAGTAGTGATAGAAATGCTGCAGTCACTATAATGATTTGAAAGAGCAAGTATTGTAACATTTCAGTCAGCTTCATAAAAGGCATTACTTCTTTCTGCAAACCTTGTTTTAGTTATACCTTTTGACTTGGAAAACACTGACCATGGCATGGAGAATAATGGTAAAGGCAGGGTATTTTTGACTGAGTCCACTGCTTAGTTTAATGAGGAAGACTGTCATTGTCTGAATTGTTACAAATCACTTTGACAGTTAATGAAAAAATGGAGGAAAAATTCACTTGGTGCCTCTTCAGTTCCCTCTCTGATGCTTTTTAACCAGAGTTACAATAGTATCCCGTTTCCCTGACCTGTATAAGGAATGTGGGCTCAGTTACTTTTTCGTTTTAAAAGTCAGAGATTCCAGCTGGTAACAGCAGCTTTTCTTTCTGCCCTTTGAAGTAGAGATAACAGATGATATTAGATTTACAAAAAGCCCAGCAACATTTATTAAATTTTAGAAGCCTTCCTTCTAAACACACAATATCCTTTAAAAACTTGATCTAAGGGGGATTATGAAAGATAGAGTGCAGTAAGAGAAGAGAGACTGCTGCCTGGTGTAGTTCAGAAGCAATAGAGAGCACACTATAGAGTATTTTCTTCAAGTGATTTTCACTTGCTGCTTTGTTAGTCATTTTTAGGTACAGTGTTCAGTTTGAAACTGAGAACAATGCTAATTTAAGATATATGCATCTGCTAGAATTGCTCTACCAACTTGTGGTTTTCTCTAACTTGGCAAACCAGCTCTTTACAGAGAGATTTTTCCTTTTCTGAAAGAGATGATAGGGAATGCACAGACAATCACTTTGATGGGCTTGAAGGACAGTCTCTTCTGAACTGGCAGGCCAACACATCCTTACAGAGGAAATTCAATGGTAATATTTCTTTTCTAATTTATACACATAATTGAAAATTAAAAAATCTGTTCACACCACTTTTCAAAGGGATAGAGGTACAAAAATAAAAATACATTTACATTGATGATATACAGTAGGAACAATGCTCAGGTGGGTTCTATTCCTCTTGTGAGATTAAGGACCAGCAATGATTAGCAACACAGGCCTCTATTCTGTCAATTTGTATGATGATAATAGTAAAATAATTGGAGTTAGTTTGAATCATCAGATCCTACTCCATATAGGGAGAACATACAAACAGGCACAGTATCTACTGAGACCTAAGACACTGAAGGTCAAAGAAGATTTTCTGCTATTCAGTTCCAGCTCCTCAGGGAACCTTTTGCTTTTGCAGCAGAAAGATTAAGAAGCTGAAGCCAAAGCTCTGTGAGGTCAAGGAAGATGTGGGATGGGCATTCAGTCCTGGCTCTTCTCATGCAGAAGAAACACACAAAAATGTGTGGGCAGGAAATGGAAAAAGGTGCTCCTCTCTTACAATCACCGAAATACCTACAAATATGTGGTTGAATATTCTGTTGTATTTGATCTTTAAATATCTGAGCTGTGATTTATTTCAATTTATACCCAAGATTTATCAGACCCAAGGATGACTTGTCCATAATTAATTTTTTTGAGGAATAATATGTGATGTGAGAAGTCCAGCTTCCAACCTTCAAAAAACCACGGTGAAACTTTTGATAAAGGAGAGAATGTGATCAAAGGTCTCTCCAAAATCAAATGACAATTGATACATGAAGTGATGTAAAATATGTCTGTTCTCCTTGGAAGGTTTGGAGTTTTTCTGGTTTATTTGTGTTTTGTTTTATTTTTTGGGTTTTTTAGGGAGGTATTGAGTTGGTGTGGGCTTCTTTGTTTTGTTTTTGTTAGAAAGAGTATTTTGAAAATCTTGTAATTAGGTGTACCTTAATGGAAACAGAACATTTCATGAACATTTCATTATATAAACTGCATTCAGCAAAAAAAAAAAAAAAAAAAAGGAAACAAAATGAAATATGCACACACACTTTTATTAAGAACATTTACTAAGACAGCAGTTGCAAGTTAATTGACTGATGTAAAATTCCTGGTGAATACAACTTTCAGAACACTCCAGTTTCAGATGAACCAGATGTCTGGTGCGTATGTGGAATTCCCTACGTGACCTGTTAATAAAATACTTGACACCAACAAAGCCATAGGAAAATATGTGAGAACATTCATTATACTTGTGAGTCTTGTACTGCATGTGCTCATCTTTAGGGAA
>NW_005054511.1:811495-837410 GCF_000277835.1 Geospiza fortis
CTGGAAATTTAAAGTATCTCATGTCTTTTACTTCATGTCTGTCTTTCCAGTCAGTAAAGTGAGAATATCTAGAATTTTTCTGTGTAAAGTTCTGTCATTGGGCAACTATAGGTGTAGTTTCTGGCCAGCTGTTGGGCTAACAGGGAACATTTTTTTCCATAGAAATACATCCTCATCTTCTAATTCAGCTTCATTTGAATAGAAATTTGAATGGTACATTAAGTTCTTGGTTGAACAGTGGAATATCTGCCAATATGTCATGTCAAAAGATTGAATTTAGCACAGCAGAAAGGATGGTGAGCAATACATAACAGCCCAGTCACAGCATGTTAAAGTTTGATGTACACAAGATTAGTCCAAATTCACGTTCCCTTTTGCTAAAATTTTTTGAGATCAGCAGTGACATGAGCTTTGTGCTCTGCAGTCTACAACTAATGTCAGGTTTTCAGGGAGTCACCTGCATGGACAGTTGCTGCATTTATGGCAGCCTTAGATGTCTGAATGACTGACCACTGGTAACAAATCTGTTTTATGCTTTTCACCAGCTGTGCTTTACCCATTGGTCACAGATCAACATGGGCAATTAGACATGGAGCTGCAAGACTCACAGATTCATTTTCTCATGACTCCCATTTGTACTCTCTTCCTGCTTTGAAACTAAACTTCCTTTATGTTGTTTATAGGAAATCTGGCATTTTTAGCATAAATTCCTCAACTTTCAATACCTGCAAAGGACTGTAACATTCCTGGACATTAATAACTGCTAGTATTGCACTGCATGACAGCTTTATTTAGCATTAAAGCTATTTGAACTTTAAAGTTTCTAAACCTGAGTTTCCAAAAACAAATCAAATGTAAAGTATGAATCTACGTGAAATTTTCTTGGATGTCCTACTTTTTTTGGTACAGTCAACACAGCTGTTCAATTCCTACACTCTAGAATTACACAAAGACTTTTTCCAAAGCAGGTGTCCATTTTGTCTTGTAACTAAACAAACCCTAAAAATAGAACGCGAGCAGAACAAAAAGCTTGGCATTTTCCTCTTTAAATCTGTTCTGCAGAAAGTTGTGATTGGGTTCCTTTTCATTATGCTGCATACCTGCTTCTAGCAGCCATGATCTGTAATCCTAAAAATAACAGAACACAGCATGAATAGTAACCCACATCATCATCCTACATATAAGGTTTTGTAGTTACATATTACATCTATCCAGAATTTTTGTATTTATGGAAAATTTTATATAACTTTAGAAATGCATAGCCACATTATCAATCTGAGAGCTGGGTAGTTTGCTTACAAGAAACAATGGACATCTGAGCTACAGCATGTTTTACTACAACCACTACAATTTTTCTGGGGGAATATTTTTTTAATAATTCACCAAATCTTACATGCCATCAAGATGCATTTCAGGTACTGACCTGTCAAGTGAAAGCTACAGCTAATTCATCATGACCTGTTATCTAAATTAGATATTCAGGTTTGTTAACTGCTTTGATTGTCAAAGTTTTACTTAAAAGCTGCAGTTAAGAAATTATATGGCAAATGAATAACAGAAATTGAAAGATTAAAACACTATTTTTTAAAGAATTCTGAATTTTCTAGGTTTTTGAGCATAAGAAGTGTATTTTTCTTCAGTAAAATGTCTCTTCCCCCCCTCCAGCTTTGTTCATTTGTTTCCTTATCCTTATAGCCCTTTCCCTTATGCACATGAAGCATTGCTGTAGTAGGCTACACATATGGGCTTGCCTCCTACTGCATCAGCCTCTTCTGTCTGGCCTACTCCCTCACAAAACTATTTCTGCAGAAAATGGCACTCAGTGTATCACACTGCAGATCCTTGGTTTCCTCAGTCTCATACTCTGTGCCTTCTTTCTGTCAACTAATATTCCAGCTTCCAACCACAAATACTGAAATACAAAATATCAACCCTGGCTTTATGGAAACCCTTATACAAAGAGACACAAATGTGGAATAATTTAATCAGTGTTAGGAACCATGCTCATGAATATATTTTTTCCCCATTCAACCACCTCTTCCAGCAATGTCTGAATAAGATTAAGAAAATAACATATGTAAGTTGCTTACCAAAAAGCATTTTATATCTGTCATTTTATGTAATATAAACATAAGCAGAACATTGGAGAGAATTTCCTGGAGTGCAGATTGACACTGAAATAGTTTCCCTGTGAAAATTGAATAGGAAGCCTTAAGAGACTTAAAGCTAAACAAGATAAAATAAAAGACTGTAGGGGAAAACATTGCAGTGATAGAGAGTGAGAATATGTTTAATAGGTCTTTTTTTCCATCTCTCACCTCTGTGCTTTCATGATTATTTTTTTCTGCCTGAAAATTTTGAGAAGGCTTTTTTTGATAAACAGAATTATTCTGTTCTCTAAAGCTATATGATTTTAGATGATAACTAGCTCAAGAGCTTTGAGTTAATGCACTTGAGGTAACACTTCAATGATGATAGAACAAAATGGAGCAGCAATTAAATATATTTTAAGGATAATCACAAAAAAATGTGATTTTAATTTAAAATACATTGATGCCATTCTGCCAAAGCCATCTTAATTCTGAAGAGCACTAAACATGATCTGCTAAGCTCATTTAATAGAAATAATAGAATTAAATCAACTGCTACAACTGTGTGTTCACCCTTCTGTTCAAACTTGGGGAGATGAAAATTTTGTTCTGTATTTGAACAACTCCTGATACAATTGAGTTTTATTCCATCACTCAGTGTTATGACAACAAATCCATGGGAAATAACAGTCTAACCTACCTTGCTGATGGCAGATTTAGCAAAGCCAGGGACGTTTAAAAACATTTGGTTTCTGTAAAAAGAAAATAGATGTCTATCTGCAAGTGTAGGGATATTACACATGAAACATTGCTCTTAAGAAGAGACAGAACTGTCATTTATTTATTCATGGATAAGAAATCACAAGACTTAATTAATGAATCATGAATTAACGAAATTATTAATAAGTTTAACGACTTTTTAATAATTTTTTAATAATTCGAAGAGAGTTTTGTCACACCACATAAAGTTAAAAGCAGGGAAACAATCAGTACTGCAGAACAATAATTATACTAAAAAGTTCTGGTTTCTTTCTTTATCTTCATCTCTATTAAAAAAATGCACAATTTAAATATGTTGATATAAATGTAGTCAAATCCATACAGACTCAGCGGTTGAATCTTTTTCCAAATAAAATCACCAAGTTATATGAAAGTTATTTAGGCAAAGGTGTAACTGCTTCATGTATCTACTATACAATTAGTTTCACTTCTCTAGGACTGACAGGGTTTTAAATACAACATGTAGGAGCCATCACCTCCTTTTAAGAAGAGGCACTGTTTTCTGAGGTCACAAAGACTGGATATATTCAATGAGCTTTAACTAACCAGGAAGAAAAAAAGGTTAAAGTGAAACGATTTGAAATGTACTTCTGATGTGCAAAAGAGAATTAATTATTCTGCAAAGAGTAGAGGAAAAAAAAAAGGAGAAAAAGGGTGAGAAATGAAGAAAATGATTGAAGGTAAACAGTAAAAAGAGCCAAGAGGGGCATCTTTCCCAGCACAAGGACAGCGAGAAAGGCCTTTGAAATTTAAGAAGGCTGAAGAAATATTAGAGAAAATGGGTTTAGTAATACGCTGGGGGAAAGAAATTAATTACAACTCCAAAAGACTTGTGATAATGACTTCTTCTGTTAACTTGTCTATACCAGGAGAATAATTTAGAAACAAAATGAGGAGAATTTGATAAACTATTAAATTATATTTTTAATTACTGAATTTAGATTTACTCTAGGATGTTCTCAGGACAAATTGGTGTGAGGTCCTTGACTGCAGTGAAATTGCACTGGTATTTGTCAGCTGACAGCTTGGTGACTTGTACACAGTTTTCCAAATATCCTAACCTTAATAAATACTTCTCATTGCTTAATACCTCTCTCTGTGATTTCCTTGTCAAGTTACAGGATCTGAACTACAGCAGATCTACTACTGTTCTGTAATTCTGTAAAGACAGATGGCTACAGCTGTTCTTACAGAAGTTCTGATTTGTTTTCTCACTTCTGTACCTGACTGGGTAATTCTTTTACTGAACTGAATTTAACCTATCCATCTAAGAATTTTATACAACTTGGATAATTAAATGGATGAGGATACATTAAAAGTGAAAATCCAACAGAGAACATGATCTTTGATTTTTTTTGTTTCATTTTTGATGGGTTGAGGTGCATTTTTTCTTTCCCTTTTATTAGTTTAGACCAATACTTGTTGTTAGTTCATGATATGCAGAGCTTACTATAAAGCATGCAGTAGCCTTCTGCCTAAAAATAAAAACACTGTAAATGAGGTGTTGTCCATCATATTCAGATGGACAATTACAATCACATATTCAGATGAACAATTGCAATTACAAGTCAAGACAAATTGCAAAAGCTGCATATCTTTGTCCTGGTGTATTCACAAAGTCACCAACTGAGGCCACACAGTGATGTATATGAAAGGAAAGAGAGGTGAACATTTGAGTCATGTAGGGGTCTATGAGATGTGAAGAACCTCATGCCAGCCTTTCCAGCTTCCCCGGCAAACCCTTTACTGGTACATCTTGGGTTTTAACACATCCATTTCTTTGAAATATGGAAAGAACATACATCTTGGCACTGAAATTTTAGATGCCTCAGTGGACCATTCATATATTTTTTACCAAAGTTTCCAATATTGGATGAATAAGTCTACAAAGGCACTTTTTGTGATCCGTGGAGAGCAATGGGGTACTTTTTTCCACATTGACTCTGACACATCCACGTTTATCTGAGATAAATGTTATCTGATACAGTTATCTGAGATAGAGTTGGTGTGTCAATCTCAAAGGCCTATTTCTTTTCAATGATCATTCAGAGGTCCAAGGCTGACTAATGCAGATTTTGAAATATACCATTTAGAAACCAAATATTAAAGATTAATTCTTTGGCACAAGATTTGTCTTGAAAGGCTTCTTCACAGATGTAAATTTAAGCTGCACCTGCTCACCTACACAGGGCATTTGACCACAGGTCAACCAATCCGTGTTTTGCATGGATTATGACTCTCCTTGCAGCAACTGGTGGGGTAATGGGATTCTTAATAGAAGTAGAATCCAGTAAGTAATGCTCAGTTAGTGTCAACTAAGTATCATTTAACAGTCTCTCAAAAGGAGATTTTAAGTAAGTGGTGCAGCTATTACTAAACAAAATGTGTTGAATATAACTGCAATCCCTCAATGGCAGAATAGCTGTAAAACAGGGCCATCAAGAATGTTATAAAAAGTTAAATATCTTTCCTTCCCACCCTGCTGTAATGCTGTCTGTACTGAAGGAATGGAACTGTGACAGTAATTGCACAATATGTTACTGTATTAATGGTACCCTGAATAACAGTGATTACATTTTTTAAAGTCTTTAAAATAGCATATTTTCCTGATAATCTCTGATAATAGTTTTGCTTTGCCATCTGTCTAGCTAACTCCTGATTCTTTGTTAAAGGCAAGGAATGTAAGCAGATGCAGATGGCATCAGAATCCAGGATATCTACAAAGATTTGCATGAGCAGAACAAGCAGCACATGGATAAGGTTAGCACGGAGTGGATTTGCATACCAAATAGAAAAACAAAACAGGAAAAAACAGGAGGCTGCACTGGGTATCTGGTATATGCCGTGATCACACCGGGCTATAGTGTTTCATGTGCTATTAGGGCATGTATATTACATCAAATATTAAATGCTTGTAGAAACAACAGAAGGTACTGAAAGATATCTTTGTTTCCTGGAGCTCTTTAGACGCCCTAAGGGGTTAGAAGTACACTGGAAATCTGTTACACAGTTAACACTATCAGAAAACAAAGTCAATGCATTGTTCTACTAAGAAATTCATTATATTTACAGGATTTTACCCAATAGGACTCCAAGCTTTTACAGCTTTATGAAAATTAATGTTGCTACATGAATGGAAACTGTAATAATCTAATAAATAACAATTAATTAAATAAATAATTCATTCTATTTGATTAGTTCCATTACATAGCTACATACAATCTAAGAACACTATTTCATGCTAATACTTTCTGACTATTTTTCTCATTTAAATTTGAAAATAAATTGGATCTTTTGATATTCCTTAGAATTATAGACTTCTATGGCAATGCCACAGAAGACCGCACTTCCATTCTCCTGAGAAAGAAGAAATTATTTCTCTCCCAGAGTGAGACAAAAAAAAAAGCCAAAATAAAAACCTCCACATCAATAAACTGATTGTGCTAGAAAGGAAACTCCTATTTTATTTACAAAACAACCGTGATACAGCATTTCCTTCTAAGCTGATTTTCTGCCATGATGTATCAAAATGTATTATTTTATAAATAATAGATTAATTTTCCAAACTAGTCCTATTGAAGTGAAAATTAGGAACTTTTAAGAGATCTAGGTTCTGACCAGATATTTCTGTTTTCCAGGATACTTTCTGGCTGGAACTGCCTATGCTGTTCAACGACAAGGAGAAAAATACCACTAGGAGGCATTGTCTTAAACTACTGACATCCCTTGAGAATTAAGTTGCTAAAGGTTTTAATTTTCTTTCTACGGCTCGTATTGTACTAAAGAACTTGCTCACCAAGGGGTATTTATATTGTCCTTTTTACTTTCATAGAGTAAATGCTGGACAGCATTTTCTGATTCTTACTTAACTCTTCCACTGAGGTGGCAGGATCTGTCAGTATTTGTATCCTATTGGATTTCTGCGCACCATCAGTATCATCCAAAATGCGGCCTAATTGCTTAGAATAGGTTCTGAAGAGATGTTTTTTGCCTAATGCACAAGGTTTTCACTAAATAACATCTCATTCCCGTAACCTGGTTCCAAAGAAATGAAGCCTTCACTTTTTGACCTTTTTACCTTTTTTCCCTTTTATTTTTTTGTACTTGTACACTCAAGTCCAGTGTTGCATCCATCCCACAAGAATTATCTCTCCATGTTTAATAGTCACAAAACAGTTAAAATCTTGTCATAGTTTAGGTATGATAACCCAATTTATTGTGCCTGCTGAAACACCCCAGACTACTCATTGCTCACTCACTTCCCTTTGTTGTAGGGTGAAGAGGAGAATTGGAGGAACAAAAAAGTAAAAATAGGGGTTGAAATAAGAACAATTTACCAGAAGCAGCAATGAGATAAGAAAACAGTGATGATACCAGTGCTGGTAAAAAAGTGCCTAAGGCAGGGGAATGATTCACAGGTGATTGCTCACCCTGCAGAACATGGCACTACCAGATCACATCTCCCAGAAAACTGGAAAGAAAACCTCCCATATCCCCCTGGACATGGTGTGAGGTGATATTAATAACCCCAAGGTCCTGGCTGTGCACCTCCTGGTGCTGCAAAAATTGTCTCTGTCCTGGCCAGAATCAGACCAGGTATCTCCCCTATGACTGAGTTACTGGTGGCACTACTGTCCCAACACAGTGTACAACCAGAATTCTACCACCTGGGTTGAGGCAATTCAACCAATTTCATGTGAATATTCACTGTTTATCCCTTCTCAACTGCTTTTCAACCTTCTTTTCTTATCCAGTGATCTATGCCAGCATTTGAATCATTCTCATCTTTTAGCTGAACAGAGATGCATGGTTCTATTTGCTGTGTTTTCACCAGAGCCCTTTAATATCTTCATGATGATGCTGTGGTCCAGCTTGCAAAGCAGCGATTTTCATCACCGTTCATAAGAAATATGCAAACCAACTATTCACAGTAGAGCCATTTTTATCTTGTTTGACAATCCAAAGCTGTCTGTATGGGTCTAAATAAACACCTTTTACTCTGACAAAAGAAATTTTGGCATAGACCTCATAATGGGTCTCACCAGACATCCTGGTGTTGGCTAAATTACATCTTAAACCGTATCTGAGTGTTTCTTTCCCAATAATAATATCAATAAATTAATTACTAAACATGTATTCAAAGGCTGAGTCTTTTAGTTTAGTTAAGTCTTTCACTTAAATACAATCTGATCTGATTGTATTTAAATGAAAGAGACATTTCTATCAATTTCATTTGGTGCAGCTCCACTAGTTCAAGAGAAGTACTTTTTTTTTTTACATCTGGTGATAATTTTGGCCCTTGGACAAAAAGAGATCCAAGACAAATAATGGATATAAAGGTGAAAAGAGTGTCAGTCAAAGGTGATTATCTTGCTTTACATTTCACTGTGCATGGTACATTGTAGCACTATTTCCTCTTGCCTCATGTGAAAATTTGTGAGGATCTTCCCCATCCCTAAAACTACAACTGTGGTTAACACTGTTCTGGTGGAAATTGCAGCTTCAGGAACCTTGGGTAGCATATGAAGAATGGAAAATGTGTATTTTTTTGTGTTGAAAATAGATTTTGGTGACTTGAATATTGTGCAGAAGGTATTTGAAAATTATTTTTACTTTCCTTTTTAAAACCAATGTGTTCAGCTCAGACTTCTGAGAGGAGGTGCTCTGTGTATTCACCTTTGTGCCATCATCCCACAGGAGGCAGCCTTTATAAGCACAGGTGTTATAAATGCCCCATTCCCAAGGAATGGGAATTCCTTAGGTCTTTTTCCCATTGTCTGTTCCCACAAAAAGGCTCCATTTTTAGCTTTGCAATGATCCCCTGCCCTATGGAAAGAGGATGTGGCTGGATGTAACAGGATTACTCTCTGTTTGCTCCGCACTTAAATTGCATTAATCCCATGCTCTGGGGCTTCCAGTGGGCTCTAATGGCTGAGGAGGAAGGATGCCTGCTGGCAACTCCAAATTTTGTGGCTTTTGTGCCTTCCTGCAGGGCAGAGATGTGCAATGACACAAAGGGACATGAGGTAAGGTGTGAAGAGATAACAAGGAAAATTTCAATTCCTCTAAACGATGGTATCATATTTTCTTTTCATATTCAAAATTTAAGTGAGCACAAGACTAGGTCATGTTGAAGAGAACTGAGGGTATTTCTTTGGTTGATTGGGTCCTCCACAGGAACATAAGTGATCCTAATAGTTTTCCCTGGATCCATTTCCATTTTTCCATACCAAACTTTGTCGGCCCTGGGAGCTACCTTCTTGTTCCTTCCTGCTCTGCTTCCATGAGAAATCATATTTCTTCTTTTTGATATTTCATTAAAGGTTTTATATTTTTAAAATGGATAGTGGAAAGGATATTATATGGGAAAAGGTACTGCAGAAACGATTTGGATTCCCTGAAATTAAGCATCAAGCACAGTATTTCCTGTGATTTCAAGGCATTAATATATAAGTTCCTAATGGTCATGCCCAGTTCTACCTTCTAACTGTACAAGACTCCTAAATTCACTGTGAAACAAGAAAAATTTCAGAACAAAAGACTGAATTTGACAGAGTACTAACAGGAATACAAGGAAGGGGAAGAAAAAGAGGATGCTGCAGTCTTATCTTTAAATGAGTAAGGTTTATTGAACTTCTAAAGCCTTCTCATAGCTTTTTTGCTAAAACAAAGACTTAAAACCAATATAATAATTAAGGGGAATTTCTTCTTCTCTGTAGACATTGAGGCAATTCTTCATTCAAGCATCAAAATGGCATGAAAAGTCCAGGCAAAAAAGGACCAGTGACAGCCAGAGGTAAATTTTGTATTGCATTGTTGGCAGACATGGGTAATTTATCTACTGGGCTAGAATTGTATTTGGACAAAAACTGATACACTTTCTAGTCTGTGGCCCACTCCTTCCATTGACTACAGTATCACCTAGTAAAATAAATTATTTCATTTTCAGAGTGACTTTTGTTTTCTTGTCACGTTCAATTTTAGGTTACCTGAGGAAAAGAAATAAATACACGAAATACAAGAAGAATAATACAACTTCACAATTTTTGTTTTTTCTGAGTTGTTCCATTACAGACTGAAATACTCTAGAACTTGCTTCCTGATCAAGGAAACAATGAAAATAAGATTTTGTTGTAATAAAATTGAATTATGCCATTTCATCTTTAGTCATTTACCTGTTGTGGTCATATTCAAGGTAAGTGGTTTAAATGAGATAGCATATCAAGGAAAAGATTTATATCCATGCTTCTCAGAGAGAGGTAAACAAATCTGTACAATCTGCAAAGCATCATCATTCTGCAGATATGTTTAGCTAAGCACAAGAAATTTAAAAAGTCCATATGTATGCATTGCCATCCCATTCCTCAGCACAGATGTTCTCAGAGGAAGAATACAGAATGACTTAACTGGGAATTCAGCTAACCCCTTGACTCTCATCCAAAGTCTTTAGCAGGTGACTTGCTAGGCCTACAGTGGTTTAAATTTCCTTCCACTTAATCTTTTTCTCTAGTAGGTTGCAGCTGTAGATATGTGACGGAAGAGTTATATTTGAGTGGGATATCAGATTGTATCACCTCCAATACTCCAGCTAAAGAAATGAAATCAAGTCTGTGCTGATTTTTTGCTGTGCATCTACCACCTATTTTTCTTAATACTGCATGGAAAACTATGCATTTAAAAAAGTAAATACTGTACAGACTCTCTGCAATCCCCTGCTGTGAGCTCTGCAAGAATAATTTTGTGTTTGAAGGATTAAGATCTCAACAACTCTAGGGCAGTGACAGCAACTGAATTACATCTTCTGAAGTTTAGTATTCTGTCATATTAGATTTTTAGTTAGATCTGAAGCTATCTGAACACTAAACCCTAACTGGCTACTCATACAGATTTTTTTTTTCAGACATACATTATTTACATAAATTCATTTCTTTTCTCCAAGGGAGCTGGTGTTAGCTGACTATCTAGGAATGCTTGGGAAAGCATGTCTGGTCTTCACAATGGAATATAGGAAATGGGAGGAGTCAGTCAAAATCTGGACATGGTAGTGATGCCTTGAGAGGCTACCCAGAACAGAGGCTAGATAGAGTAAAAGGAATAAAGTAGGCATTTATTAAAAGGCCTTCAAAGGATACACCGTGGGCAGTACAAGAGCCTGGCCAGGGTTGCACTCAAGATGGATGATGGGTCATGAGTTTTCACACTTTTATAAGCTACATATTGGTAGTTTGTATTTACATATTGGGGTTAACTGTCCAATTACAGCTCCACTTATACAGTCCCATCCTCCCAGATTGCTCTCCTCAATTTGCTGCGGTTTGTACTTTTTGGGCCTGAAGCTGCAATGGTGCCCCTGGTTCTTGAGCTGGAAAATGATTGTTTTGTCTAACTAAACTGTGAGGAGTTCAGAGTTATATACCAATGCAGTACAGAATCTGGAAGATATGAAAGTTAAAACTTAAGCCATCAGTATGTAGCACAAAACATTTATGATTGGACTTCTTAATAGAGTAAAATCTAAGAAGCAGATTGCAAATTTCCAAATGAAGTGGAAATACTGTGGCTCAGGATGCCATAGATTTCTTCTGCTCTCAGTGCTTTTTCAGGAATCAGCTAAATTTTAACAACATTTAAAATTTCAAAGTGTCATAGTGCAGACTGAAATCTCTAAAGAGCTTCATGCTCTGGCTCTGATTCCCATGCTCTCTTCTGTCCCTGTCTCTGGGGATGGCAGAAAATGATCTGGTTGGGAAAGGATCCTGCCAGGCCAGTCTCTTACTGCCTTTCTTGATCACAGCAGTGTAATAATACCCTTCCATCTCTGAGTTTTCTGATACCCTACCTGGCCTTCTGGGTCTTCTTGCCCAAGTGAACCAGAACCAAATAGAAAAAATAATTAGTGCTTGAAAATATATTTAGAAAATCCTTTTGATGGCATTTCAGTATTTTCAATTCCTTTACATATTTTTTTCAGCAAGAAGAGTGAGAAAAGAAACAAGACTGAAAAAAGAAATTATTTCTCTGCTCTGCAACTCTAGCTCTGATCTGTGATTTTAAGGACAAGAAAATAAAGCAATGCTCTCTGCAACTTACACCTAATTACAACAGTGTGTTCAAGTGGGAGGAAATAGAATGTGTGCTGGCTTTGTGCACAGAGCCTGGCATGCAGCAATATAAAAGAGTGGGAGCTCTGTGATGTGCAGTTTATCTCAGCAGCACAAGCAAATCCCAGTCATTTTCCAATAGCTGTGTTGTCAAAAAAGGGGTGTAAATGGAATTGCTGAAGCAAACACTCAGCCAACTGGACTTGTGTGGGTAGACACAGGTTGTTTTAGCTGGTTGTGATTTCTGTTACTCATTTGAAGTGGCACAGAAGATATGAAGCAAATAATAAAGCTTGACTTTAAATTGGATCATTTAAAATATGTCTATGTGATTTGGTGGGAAATTATATTTAAAAATATTATAACACTTCTCTGGAATGAAACTGGATAGGAAAAGAACTTCCAAAAATCTCAGAAACCTTCACCTATGTGGATTAAAAATGAAGTGGAAGTTATTTTTCCAAATCTCTGGTTGCACAAAAAAGGGCTCAGTTTCTCATAAGAGAAACCATTCTATTTCTGTGTGAGCATATTTTGAACAAACTGACTGGGGAGGCTGTGGATTCCTCTTTTTGGGAATTTTGTCAAAACAGGTTTAGACAAACATCTGGTAGGGGAGTTTTCCCACTCTTCTAAGCACCAAAGAGACTGACAAAATATAGACTGTATAGAGAAACTTCAAATGAAGAAAGAGGAAGAACAGAGCAGGAGGGTGTTTGGGGGAATGGTGATGAAAATGGAGGTTAAGGTATATATTGGGGTTAAAAATGATGATAAGTGAAACAGATTGAGTCAGTGCAGTTTCCTGGGGAATTATTTTCTCAGTTTTATTTTGAATTTTAAAAGGTGAAATTTTCCCCTGCTCCCTTAATAATAAAAGTACTTTGCAATTCTATAGTGTCTTCATCTTACAGTTTCAAAGAACTGTAATGAATTAGGACTCTGAATTTTCCTCCAAGCAAGATAGATGGGCTCCAATGCCACCCTTTGTGTGTCTGACTACCTGCTTTTGAATGTCACCATTCTCTGATGGAATGAGGAAACATGAGCAATGGAGGAATGAATATCTTTCAAACTGACTACATGAAAGTGTAATTCTCATGAAGGCAGCTTCCCATCCTGACACTTAATGCAAACACAGTGACCCACATACATCCAGAATGGGACTGACAAATCTTACGTGAACCACTTGATTTAAAATCAACAGCTGACTTCAAAAGAAAAGAGGTGACACAAATACTTTTTTCTAATAAGAGAGTATTGCCATATTCTCTCATTAATATGGTAAATAGTCATATTGTGTACATTTTAACACATGACTACTTTGAAGTCTGGCTTCAAAGTAGACAAGTAGAGTTACATGCTTTTGCTGTAAACCTCAGAGCAGAGAGCATTCTACTCATCTGTCTGTTCATCTGCTGGTCTCCTGAGCTTTCAATCTCTTAAAAGCAAAATATCCCTCACCATAATGCCACTAATTCACAGAATGCTGATATGTTTTATTACTTAAAAATGTGGAAACGACTGCATTTTCCATTATGAATAAATACAGACAGATGGAAAAATATACTAATAACAGATCCCTCTACAACAGACCATTTTTATTAAGATGATTCCATGTGACTATAACTGGAGTAGGTCAAATGCTGATTTGGTGATATGTAGGATATTTTGGTATTTTTCAAAGCTTTGAGTCTGGGCTTATATACAAACAGTAAAATCCTGACATTTTCTACAGAAATGAATTTTAAAAAGTTTTCATTTAAGAGCAGCCTAATTTCTTTCTATTTCCTCTTCTACCTTTCTTTTCTTTCAGAAAATAAAAAAAAATCCTGAAAAGAGGATAGAACTGGTCTGAGAAACCTGGAACCAGAACCAGTCCTGAGAGCCTTCTGAAGCTCAAGTAATGATCTAACAGAGGCCAGGAGAGCAGCAGTCCTGGCAGATTTATGGTAATTGCTGAAGTGAACCCCAGATGTGTCACCAGGCCATCAAACCCCACAGGGCTGTCCTGGTATGACTTTCCCCTTCAGGCTCCTTACTGCAGAACAAGCAGGGAAGGAGACAGTCCTCAGTCCCTGGAAATCAATTCTGTGGCTGCCTCCTGTAGGTCAGGTCCTTTGCCAGGAGGGGCTTCTTGGCTAAAGTAAATCTGATTGGCATATCTGATTAGGAAATATAAGTTCATGATGTCCCAGCAGCCTGTCAGAACAGCAGGCACACTGATTCTGGAAACAGCTGGCATTTTGATGGGGTGACATCAAAACCATCCATACAAAATAAAATGTGGGGTTGGCCTATATTGCCCTATTTGTGTTGCTGGACATATGCATGTGTCCCCTGAATATTGTGCCCCTGATATATTCCTGGCCTGAATATTGTCCCCCTGATATATTCCTGATGTCTTTGACCAGATATAACTACAATAACAAGTCTCAAATAAACCACTAGTATATATTGGTTATGATGAACACATAGCTGAGATGGCTTTATTTTTCTTCCAGTGGCTTTAATTATTCCTTCCATTCATTTATGCCATGTATCTAACTAGTATTCCTTTGGAATTTTTGCCTGGGGCTGAGTGAGCTCAGCATCTATTTGACTGCTGTTGATCTAGTGATAATGTTAGTCTGCTAAGCTGGAACATGCAGCTCTACCAGGAAACTCCACCCTATGAATCATTAATAGGACTTGCTGTAGTTTGCCCCTAAGGATGACAGGCATTCATGTGTGCTGTGTGAGTCATCCCCTTGCTATGATGCCTGCCACTGAAAGCCCTATCAGGTTATTTAACAGAGTTAAAGAGCCCTCCTCTGTTAATTTTATCATTGTTGCTAATTTTATTTGTATTACTTTTGTTATTATTCTATACAAGAAATCCATGCAGACCATTTGAGGCCAGATATTAATGTCAGATCTTTCCACTTAGCAGGACATATAAAGAAGAAAGCAAGATCAAAAATCCTCATATCATTGTATTGGGGGGGGTCACAGAATTATACCCCAAAATCAATGGGATTTTTGTGCTAGGAAACCTGGAATACTCTCTCTCTCTCTCTCTCAAAAGAAAAAAAAAGGCAATTATATAATGTACTATTTGTTCAACAGGTGATGATAATAAAAGTACTGGACTTTAATTTAGCTGCTTGAAGAGAGGGCTTCAGGAATGTAGCTCAGAGGTATCAGAGGAGAACAGTATTTCAGGCCTCTGATCTCATTTATTTTGTCCTCAAAATCTATTTAATGCAGCATTTATTTTTGAAAGAAGAAAAAGGGGTACCTAAAATGATTGTACTCATTTGTGCATTAAGGGATTGATTTGCCTGAGACTTAGGCATTAGAATGTCATATATTAAAAAGGGCTCTGATGTTTTATACAACAAGGAAGTACCATTGTATGAATGCATAAATATTTCTTTTCAACTTATATTACACCAAGTCTGTGCACAGAGTGTGCCATGAGGTTTTACTTTGCTTTGAAGCTATCTTTAGTACAGTGCTAAAAACCATAAGACTGAAAAGCTAACCACACCCTGCACCTTCCAACTGAACAGATTAAATAGTGCTCATCTCAGCTCAGCCTGCTCCAAACTCAGCACCCTCCAATAATCCAGGCCTGTTGCATAGAAGTGTGGCTGCTAACTGCCTCAACTGCAGTAATGTGCATGGGCAAACTAAGCAAACAAGACAGATAAGGCATGTGACAGCCAAAAACAGATAAGAAAAATGGGAATTGTCTAGCTGAAAATGGGACAGTTGGCATCTATGAAGGTAGAGATGGAGAGCATTGCTATAGAAATGCAGTAATGAAAACATCAGTTAGGCATAGAAAAAATTCAATGGTTTTCGTCATGCTGAGTCTGCGTGCCTCAAGATTTCTGTAAAAAGGCTGCAAATTCTTTCTTCAGCATTTGACCCAGTCATTAAATTTTTTTTCCTGCTGCTCCTGTAAGAATAGTGCTGAGAAAGTAGCGTAACTAAAGAAAAGGATGAAATCCACATGTCTTTTAGACATACCTCAGGAATAGTATATTTTGTTAAGTAATTTTTTTTTAACTTGAAACCTGTTAACTTGCTGAGGCTGTGAGCAAAAGGCTGCATCCTCTTGTCCAGAATTTTTAAATTTGAAAAGGTATAGAACACATCAGAGTTCCATAAGTGATGGAACTTCAATTATAGCAGTAGTTTGCAGGAAAGGATTAGTCTGGCCTCTTTAAAAGATTTCTGTATTTCTGATTACTGTCAGCATATGGGGTAAGTGTAAAGGCTAGGAACATTCAAGGGGCTGAGCAAAACTGAGGTGATGAGTAGCATTGACTCAGCTCCCCTTGTGGCTACTTGTTGATTAAGGTTCTTATGTGAGGATGTTCATTTGAAGGAAAATGCTAAACTAGTCAAGTCTGTCCAAGCAGGCCAACTCCACTGTCCTTTTGTTTTATGGGAGGGGTGAACAAAGCAAAAGTGCTGAAAAGGTGTGCACAGGCTGTCAAATGAGCAGTTCCTTGAGGTATTGTAAGGCTCTAGAGAGGCAGTCTAAATAGCTCAGGTTTTGGTTCAAATCTAACTAGCTTTGAGACTTTGAAGGAAATCCCTTCTGTTTCAGACAACTGCAGTGAGCAGAAAATGGCTGCAAGGTGCCTGAGAAGAGAGCAAATATTGAGAACATTTTGAGAGCAAACTCCAGAGCACCTGTGAGCCCCAGCGATGCTGTCACTCTTCTTGATAGCTGAGACATGAGGGACTAAACTGTTATTTCACATCCCTGCAGCTTACTTATCCAAATCAACCCACAGAAAGAAGAAAACAACCCCCTTCCAATGAACTTAGAATGAATATTTTATTTCCATGGGAATAGCTTGATCTTTGGATTCTTTGTGGAGGAGCTATACAAACAGCAGAAAGGACACACTGGCTGAGTTGGACATTTGTAAGAGGACTTTGCCCCTTTCATCTCCACACACAATGGCTTTCCATCCTCTAAGTGAATGTACATTTCACACCTTGTAGCAGCAAAGAGCAAACGAAACCATTGCAGGAGATATAAATCTTACTGTGCAGTGTAAGACAGCATGCTGTGTCAATTAAGGCCACCTGTTTAATATATGAAACTCCAAGGACTCTTCTTATCCTGTGTAATATAAAAGTATATTTAATAAAGAATCTGGAGTATTGGAAAAGATTTGGTTTGGAGTACAGAGAAAGATAACAGAATCCAGAAATACTCCATGGTAGTTTAATATGTATTACTTTAGAAAACCATGTGGGTTTAGAGTAAATCACAAAATATTAAAGCAGCATGGAGTAATGATATTGACATGATATTAATGTGAGCTAAATCATTTTTTATTGTGTGCAGAGATAGCTACAAGTGAGCAGGGTGCTTTGTATGTGCCTTCAGTTAACCAAGGCACCAAATGTATCGGGTTTAAAATAAGCACAAGCCTTATTACACACATAGTTAAAATGAAGAATTTATTTTCCCATGACTTTGTTCACATTAAAATTTTATATAAGCTGGAAAATCAATCAAAAATTGACCAAAAAAAAAAGGTGGAAAATATTAGGTACAATTACCCATCTGTGACTCAGCAGGTCTTGAAGGTGGAGAACAGAAAATGCTTTGGAAGAGTTCTGCTTTTCTTCCTCAAGTGTCTGCTGATGGCCACTACCAGAGACAGGACAGTTGGTTAACTGGACCTTCTCAGCTGTGTGTGCTGTTTATCAGCCAAAATGAAACTCGTGTTGTATATAGGAGCCAGATGGCTTTTATCCTGATGGGGCTGAGTGGTAGAATTTAGCTCTCAGAGTTCTAAAATCTTACAACCAATATAAAGGTATTGTTAATAGAAATAGAAACATGTAATTAATGGAATTTTAGTCTAACTTTGACTTAAACAAGCACATTTACTGAAGGATATGTCTTTGTGAATTTTCCACCACTTTTCATTCTATATTGTAATCCCAAAGTTAGTATGCATGTGGAAGGTTACAACAAATCACCCCTAGAGCTTGAACCAACATATTGCATTGGACATGAGGGAAACTATTCCTTTTGAATGGAAAGGTTTAGTTTCTGTGCTTACATTACATAACATTATCTACTCCTGCTATGAAAAAAAATGGAAAAGAATTAAAGTGTATTGGAGTCCTCAGTCAGGGAGGCAAGAACTGCCCTGACTTCAGAGTAAAGATTGAAAAAGGCTATACCTAAAAAATCTGAGATTCAAGGACTTTTGAATTGTCAATTTTAAGCATTTGTTTCCTTTTTTTTTCCTTTTGTATTTCCTTAAATTCCCAATAGGAATTTAAGACATGTGACTTATCATATTTGAAACGAGTTCCTGGGAAACAGTTTGCTGGATAAGATGAAGGAGCTGCTTATTTGAGATAGAACCATGTGAAGAGTGACAAGAGAATATCTCTTTTCAAAATTCAGTCAGCACGAAGGTCACAGTGGCTTTGGTCTGAGCTCACTACAAAGCCACATTTTTCCATATCATGTCATCTAGAGGATTCTACATGGAGCACAGCCTACACAAACTGTAAATGTCATTGCACAAGCTTTCTGGCACCTTGATCTGCAGAAAACTTACTCATCAAGAAAATACTTCTCTCTTGGAACAGTTAATATCTCACCTTGCTTCCAGGTCCTATGTCAAGAGAAGTTTCACATTTGAGTGAGTTTGAGATTGTTTGATATGAGACTGCAACAGGCTCTGACAGAGGGAATTATATCTGACACTCAAAAGACACTTCATTAATGGAGAAATCCATAAGCTAGAGAGAATTAGAAGATGATGGTGATGATGATGGTGATAGTGATTAAGAGAATTGTATGATGAATAGACTGGCTTCATTTAAATGGGTATTGTGAGCTTAGAGTGTTCTTCGAACCTATTTTGAATCAAGTATGTTTGTGGCTCACAGACTGGACAAAACATTCTTAAGATAAATGCAAGTGTGATAATCTTGCAGAAGAAAATTAGGAGCAAATCCCAAAGTAAACTAAAAAGCTGTGGAGCTTTAAAAATTTATTTTTTAATGCAATTTTACTTGTGCCAGTACCTTTTTATTTTTCTTCTTGATGATCCATGGTGCATTTTTTAGCCAACAAGGTTATTGAGAAGGAAACAGATGCTCTGGTAAGAAGCAATTATTTGTATGTAGAGATCTGACAACCTTACAGATGTCAATAGTTTTAACAGAGTCTGATGTTTATTTTCTAGCAGAACACTGTTCATTTTTCAAAAGCTGGTTTAGAATCTCACAGTAAAGCATTAGTATTATTATTATTATTATAAAGCATTGGTATTATTTTCTCATGTTTTTTAATTTAGTAACAAGATTATCTTACATGAAAATACATATCAGTGACCATCATGAAAGATAAGAAGCAGTAAAACAATCAGAATGCTTTGTACAGTGATATTTGGGAATATAATTTGATTTAATGTGCAATCTAAGATGGATTGTCTGTTGTTTGGATGACAAACGAACTGAAGAAGTTTTATCTTGCATATTATATTGGAATATATTTAATTTTTAAAATAACAGACATTTTCATGAATCCAAAGAGCCTAGAACAAACAAATGTTAAATAAGATGGTTGTTTGGTGGACTATAAGGTGTGATTTGCATGATCTCAGTTTATTTTTCACAGTGTTCTCTTTGTTAGTCCTCTGTAACAGTAGATTCTTCCCAGTTTTGCAACAGAAGAGCCATGACAAAAAGACAATGAAGACTATTGTAAAACTTCTGATTCTGATGTTTCATTTATAAGCCTAAAGATTTAGAGCATCTGCAAAATCTTTCTTTGCATTTAATATTTTTCTATGATCATTCCAGAGCCTTATATCATGCAAATTCTTTCACTCCTATATAGTATTTAATCGCCATTGCAATCATGAGAGATGCAAATTCTGGAAAGAAAGAAAAAAATTAAAATACTTTATTACTGTCCTGACTTTGATTGTTCACTATGCCAACACCTTCCTAGCATATGAAGTGGCCCTCAATATTCCCCATGCACCATTGGCAAGTCCTCCTGGATGACTTACAGTACAAGAGAAGCTATAGAGAAGACAAACTAAGGCAAGTTGTGTGCAAAAAGAACAGTAAATTATAGTAGAAAAAGTGAATTTGTTTCCTTATAGCATTAAATAAAGCAGAACAAATTATTAACATGGTCTTTTTAAACACCATTAAAACAGATATTAAACAACAGGTTTTGTAGAAACATTAGATTATAATACATTAATGGAGTGTTAAAAAGGAGCTATTTCAACTTTGGCAGATATTGTGGTAAAAAACCCTCCAATCATTACTAAATATTTTTGGTGTTTTGAAAAATTTATGACAACCACCTGTAAATTTTAGAGGTTCACATATGGCAAAAATTCCAATTTAAATATTTCTCCAAAAGAAATACATTTGAAATACATTCTGCTGTACTAATGAAGAATTTATATCCTTTATTGCTGTTAGTTAGTTTTAGCTAGATTGAGTATTTACCAAGTAAGAGTTGTGATGACATGAAAAATTGGAAGTGGTCTGTTTCTTTCTGTAAAAGCATTAGAAAAACATACATCAGGCACAAAAAGTCCTGTTGCTCCCTAGAGGACATCACAAAAAAAAAGTAATTCTGATTGTTGAATCTGACTTTAGGTGACAGTTTGTTTTATACAAACATTTGAATAACTTTTATTACCAAAAAATTTAGAACTCCACTGACAGGGCATGCAAGAATCACATGGACCTAGCAGCTTTTGATTAAAAGCTTTTCTGATTTTCAAAGGTCACACACCCCCTATTTTTCATAAAATTCCACTCCTATAACTCTGTCTTTCAAGTTCAGATTTGTGTTTCTTCCTGTAAACAAGAACACTAATAGTATATTAATCTTTAAAGTAAACCCCTATGCTTTCACTCTATCAGTGAATGTCAGGTTTAATATTCTTCCTATTTCTAATCACTTTTAAGAAGCTGAAATTTAGTTGCTTTTGCATACATGTTCCTTTGTTGTGACTGAGCCATACTACTACACATCACTTGATTTAATTTTGATCACTACTGAGAGCACTACCTTCCCTAAGACACAGACTTTTATTTCCCTACCTATTAAAACTTCTATTATACTTTTAAAGAGATAAATCTCATTTTAGGTCTGTTTTCTATTTGTAATGTAGCATGAGTCTGGAGAACAGCTAGTGAAATTATGTTTCTGGTTCTATTCCTAGCCCTGGAATATGTTAACATTTGCTACACACTGAAGTATTGACCACCTGCCTGAAGAAATGGCTCAAAGTTCATTGCATTTGAAATGATTCTGCTTTGATCCCTGGCTCTGGAGAGAAGATGGAGCAGTTTTGAACTACTTCTGGGAATGACTGCAAAATACACTGCATTTTAATACCTTTCTGCACTCAGCTTGGTAATTTTTTTCTCTGTAAGACTCTTTAAGTTTCAAAATACCATTTTGGAGGAAAGAGTAATGAAAGTAGTTCTAAACCCGTATTTACTAACTCAGAAAGATCAAACATGTTTTAGAATCCTGCTTTCTTTATGCAGTAAAACTCTTTGGAAAAGATAAATGTGAAAACTATGGCATACATCCAGCACTTTTTTTTTTCGTGAAGTGTTGAAGCTGGTTAATTTTCACACTTCTGTGTTAAAAGACAAAAAAAAAATTGTTATCAAGTCTCAGACTTTTATATCAGACTATATGTGTTAATTGCTATTGGCCTATAATTCTGGGATGAAATCCCTTTGTACAAATTCAGGCCACCCAATAGGTTTCAGAGATCTCTGTCCCTAGGCTGTTTGGAGATAGGCACCTTTCTATTTCAAAGCCCTTTCATAGGAGTTTCCTTCAAAGACTCAACTCTGTATTGTAATAAACTGTTAATCAGTTCCTCTGTCATTTCCTTCACATTGTCTCTATTTTTAAGACACAGTAATTAAATCAGTTCAGGGAAGCTAAATCAGAAAAGACCTAATTTCTTAAAACCTCCTGCTTGTTTTAATATTGTTCACACCCCTTTATCCTCTCTCTAGAGACTCATACTCAGTGGTTAATATTGCTGAAATTGAGTGATTCATGGTTTTCTCACAAAATGAAGGAATTATTAGCCTTGATCAATTAAATTGGTACTCAGAGTATGAACATGGAGGCAGTCACCAAAAAGTGATTGTTCACAGGTTAAGGGCTTCCTAGTGAGGCTCAAAGGTGACATCATGGCCTTTATACAGGTTCATTCCAAACCACCAGGAGAAGGTGGTATCAGTTGTCTACATTATATTATTTAAAGGACTAATGGAGCCATCATTATCCTATGGATAATAGGGCCATGATGCCTCTCTTATTTAGTATGTTTAAAAGGTGTAAGTCAATAGTTAATATATTTTGACAAGATTCCCTTTCGATGTCAAAAAAAAATCAAAATCAAGTATTCAGAAATTATTATAGCATTAACAGTTTTGGATTTGAATGGCCTTATTGATGTTTCCTGCAGGGAGAAAGGGTCCACTTGTGTCTGATGTGCCATTTACCGAGAATTATCCACCATCTGTAATGTTAGGACTTACTCCAAAATCCTTTGAAGTCTATGGAAGGATTTGCATCAACGGCAGGGGACTTTTCTTGCGTAACTACTGCTCTGAATTTTGAAAGCTAAATGCACTAAATTCTAATCCTTAGAGATTCAAAGGTGTGGGTATTTTGAAGGGATTTGAACAGATGATTTTGTGAGTGGAATCATCATGATATGAGTACTGACACAGTACTGATTTTTCAGCAAGATACAGTTTTGCTTCCTTTACATTTTTGAAATAAAGGAAGCAATGCAAACAGCAAAAAAGATCAGATCATTCTGTCTTATTTAACACATAATCATTAAACTTCTACTTAAATCCTGAATGTGTATATAAAGGGTATGTATTCTTCAGTAATTGAAAAATTTGTGAATCAGATCTAGGGAATCTAATTTTACAGTTTGGAGTGAAGTCCTGAAGCATAATGACATATAAAAATTTAAAGAGAAGAAGACTTTCCTTAATCAAATTCTACTTTTCATAAAAGCAATAAGTGAGATCACATTGTGTAAAATACTGAATTGAACATCTGACCTTGTGTTTTCCATCAGCCTGTCATGGTTTAACCCTAGTAAACAGCTCAGTCTCACACATCTGCTCAGTCACTCATCCACAGTGGAATGGGGCAGATAATCAAAAGAGTAAAAATGAGAAAACTTGTGGGTTGAGATAAAAGCATTTTAACAGATAAAGTAAAACCAGTGCACAGAACCTAAACAAAGCAAGGAATTCATTTGCTATTTCCCATGGGCAGGCAGGTATTCAGCCATCCCCAGGACAGCAGGGTTCCATCATGTAATGGTGGCTTGGGAAGACAAACTCCATTGCTTTGAACATCCCCTGCTTCCTTCTGCCCCCATTTTATATGCTGAGCACGACGCCATAGGGTGTGGGATACCCCTTCAGACAGGTGGGATCAGCTCTCCCAGCTGTGTCCCCTCTCAGGTCCTTGTGCCTTCACAGCCTCCTCCCTGGTGGGGCGAGAGGCAGAAAGGCCTTGACAGGGCACAAGCCCTGCCCAGTGATATCTGAGACATCCCCCTGTTCCCAATGCTGCTTTTGTCACTAATCCAAACACAGCACCACACCAGCTACTGTGAAGATTTACTTTATTCCAGCCAAAACCAGCACATAGTTCTAACATTTTCTCCACCATTAATTAACATTTATCTGTGATTCTTTGTTGTGCCAGGTCAACATTTGATCATCTGTAAAGTTGTGGTTATAGTGGAGTTTGATATCCATGCTTATTTCATCCACTTCTTTGCCCAAAGGAACAGAATTTTACATTTTCCCAGTCTTTCAGAAAATGAAAATGCAATTTAACTAAGCCTAATTTGAAATGCAACAGCTGGTGTCTATTGAAAAAGCAGAAATACCAAAAAAAATCAGGAAATCTTTCTGTAACAAAAATTTATTTTTTTCTAAGTTGGTGTATCTAGCTGAAAAATAATTTCTAAAAAGTAACATGAACTGAATAGTTGGTTATTAAAGTAAATTTATATTTAGAAAAAAATAAGAGTACGTAATTTTTTTCTAAAATAAAAATATAAATGTAAAAAAAAATTGAAGTTGAATATCAGTGATTTCCTAATTAGTTGAATATAACGTCACTTGAATAGTGATATAACTGCAATGAGGTTTTTTGAGTTAAAACTTTCCTCATTGCCACAAGTTTAGGTATTACTCTACACTTCAAAAAGTCCTTCACATCAATCAAGTTTGTACTCAGGGATTACTAATAATGATGAAGTTATTATTTGGGAACTTAAATCTGGGGAAATGCTGATTTTAAGTGACTGCTTATAGTTACAATGTCTTTAAAGAAACAAACATGTGCTATTCCCTTATTCCTTTTTATATCATTCATTACCTTTGATTAGAGTCCATTCTCTCATGTTTCAGTCATTCCAAAGGAGTAGAGATGTTTTTTTAGGGAGCAGTAGTAGAATGGCTGATGCTGGACTTGATTTATAGAACTTTAATTAACAAAGAATTAAGGAAAATATAATTGATGCCAATCAACAGGGGTTCAGTAAAATGAATAATGTCAAAGCAACTTAATATCTTTTTTGATGAGATTAAATATTTGTCTGATAAAGATAATAGTGTTCATGTAATACGATTATGTTTTTGATTTCACATCACATGCCCTTTTGATTAAAGAACTTGAACAATATGCTATCAACATGTTAAAAGGATTAAGACCTGTTAATTAAGGGAACTCTACATCAAATTGCGAATGACTAATCATCAGTGAGTGGATGTTTCTGAAGAATTCTCAGAGACTTTCATTTTTCGTCCCATGCTATTTTATCAGTGATCTAGAAAGCTTAAGATGATCTCCAGTAAATTCTGCAGACGGTAGAAAGTTTGAAGAGTGGTAAGTGAACAGAAAAAAGCCTACCCATCTCATCATGCTGGGCAATCTGGATTGATTAACACTACCAACAGACAAAAAAAAAAATGTGTGTTTTAACATTGACAAAATTATGTCTGTGGAAGCAAGGACAATATGGGATGAAAGAGTCCTGGAGAAGGAGCTGCTCTGAAAAGGACTTAGGCATCTAGGTGGACAATTGTGTTCATACATAAAATGAAAGATTCCTAGTCCTCAAAATATGTTTTCCAGATGAGAAAAGCCTATTTAAAATGGCCTCTTGCCCATGCTCAGCACCTGAACTCTGCCCAGGAATGGTTTGGCAGTGTTCCAGTTTGAACAGATCAAACACACTGAGAGGGTCTGATGGAGGTGAATGAGCAGTCACCCACTAAGACTGCCAGGCTCAGTGTGATGGCTAAAAGAACTAAGACTCTTGCACATGAAAATGAGAGAATACTTATAGCTGATGCTAATGCTGGAGATTCAGGAGCTGTATGCCTAGAATTGTTATATGTGCCTCAAGAAAGGTGATGATAAACAGGAAACTGTTCAGAGACAATCCACAGTACTGAAAAAAATAAAAAACCAACATAAAGATATGTGAAGAGTTTAATCTATTTTATCTTAGCAAAAGAAGTTTAAGTGTTCACAGACTGAGTATATTTATGGACCATATATTCATACACTCTGAATATATATATACATATATTTATTAGAAAAATTAAATATATATGTATGTATACATATATATTTAAAAATATATATGTATTTAAGAGATCAAATAAATGCATATATTTAATGCAGAATTTAAAACAAGTTTCAGAGCATAGTAGATACTTTTCTCTCCATGGCAATGCAGAAATTTCAAATCAAATCTCTGTCATACAGCTTCTTTCAGCACCAGTTTTCCAGCATGGATGTAGCTGTAACATCTTCTGAACTGCTACAAAGTCTTGTAGTTTGGATGACTT